>NW_019264872.1:1082148-1147199 GCF_002742605.1 Olea europaea var. sylvestris
GTGGACCTTGGGGGGGGGGGAATTATAGGGTCAATTGACCCTCTAGATTTAGGAAAAAAGAAAAATTTTGTTTAGCATTTTTTTTAATTATAAGATACCTTATAAATTTTATTTTTGACCCTCTAACCTAAGTCGTCTGGGTCCGCCCACTGAGAACGATAGTTGTATTGTAACCATGATGTTACAAGTGATGGCAAGGTGGTGGGAGGGGTGTAACTTTGAGCCATCGTTTGGTATAAACTAAAATTTAGATTTAACATAAGTTAAAATCAACAATTAATTTTAATCACGCATTTCATCGGATATAAAAATTTTCAACCACACATTTCATCAACTTTATCAAAATATACTAAAAATTTAATTTTAATTTCAATCAAATAGGAGCTGAATGTTTCAAGCGCAATTGATGATGGTGAAAATAATCAGCAAAATGAGTAACACATAATATAACAAATGATGGTGGCAGTGTAGGTGGTGGAAATCGATAGTAAAATGTGTGTAATATAATTTTATAAAATATAACACTTACAAATTTATCATTATAAAATAATTAAAATAAAAAAATTGAAAAAACAATATTTTGACAATAAAGAAAGGTTTAAAAGTAAGTATGGAATTAGTATAATTTTTAAAGCATTTGTGAATTTGTCCCTTCTAAAAATATTTCATACGCCTATTAGGGTGCATATGGTGATGTGATCCAAAAAGCACAAGTACCAAAGTCAAGTCCAGAGTCGAGCCCGAGGAAAGATCCGTTGATAGTCGAGGGGTCGATGACGCAATCGAGGGCCAAGCGCATGAAAGAGGCTATGAGATTGCTTGTCAAAGCAACAGTCAATGAAACAATGTTCGAGATGCAAAATGGAGCAAGTTTCGTGTTGGGGACAAAGGCCGAAGAGTATTGGATCAATGTGTTTAAAGCTAAAGAAAACGAAGCTGAAGCATTAAACCATGCGGCCGCACAGGTCTAAAGTCCTGCGGTCGCATACACCCAACAGAAGTTCCAAAGTCGTAGACCAATTGCACTATGCGACCGCATGCTCTAAAGCTATGCAGCCGCATGCGGCCGCATAGGCCAAGTCTGAGGCGAATTTTTCCAAATTTCACGTTCTTTCCTTATTTTAATAGAATTTTATTATTAGTAGATTTTTACCATAATTAGGCTATTGTGGACGAATTTTGCATTATTCTTAGATATTTTTCCTAGTTTATTTAGGTTCTTTAGAATAGTATAAATACTTTATTTCTTATTGTAAAACATTACAACTCTCATATTATTGAATATTATTCGTGAGGCATTAATTGCTTTCTCTCGTTCTTCGTTGAACAACTTGTGACTTATCAAGATTAATCTTGTGACGTTCAAATCAATCGGGTGAGATTCATTTAAATTGCGTAATCAATAGGTCCGCATATTGTCGGCGATTCAGGTTGCTTGGTTCCAGTTTATTGGGTTTAATCCAAAACCTTGTCTTTGGCTTTCTTAGGTTTGATTCTCAATTTGTTGTGGATTTGGTAGTGATCACGCTATGCGGGTTCGCATCAATTGGCATCAGAGCTTAGGCTCCTATTCAAAGTTATTTCCCTTTTAAATTCTTGTTGAGTCTTTATTTCTAGTTTTTCTTGTTCTTTTCGTTCTTCTGCCCAGTAAAATTTTTGAGTCTTTGATCCGAATTCTTTTCGTCTAAAACTTCAAAAGTTATTTTTGGGCTCATTTAAAATTCAAAACAACCTCTGTTTCTTTCGTTGACATCGTAATTAAAGTCCGTGTCCCAAAAAAAATTGTACTGTTCATTATATAGTAGCAGAAAAAGAAAAAAAGTAAAAAAAAAAAAGTTGAAAAAAAGTACTGTTCACGTCCATACTGTTCATGTCTACTGTTCAATTTTTTTTATTTATTTGCGAATTAGTCCCTTGTTCTCTTAAATTGTCTTTCTTAGTCCAAATCAATTCAAGAGCCACTTTCTTGAATTTCAAAACTTCCAAATTCGAGTCCTTCTTTGTTTTGTAATCTCATTCACATCCGGTTTGGGTTTCACGAGACTAATTCCTTAGTTGAGTTCCAAAATTTTTTTTTGAAACACGTAGTGAAAGCAACGAGTGGTAAAAGGCAAAGTAGTAAGATCAATTGAGGGTAAAAGCCAAATTGAGTAAATTCCAAGTGAACTTGGTGAGGCAGAAAAAAGTTAGATTATAGGATGTCTGACATGGAAGGAACACATTTTGACAGGGACAATGATCAACTTAACATGATGACAGAATCGATACAACAGATGGAAATGATGATGGGGGACGTGAGGGATCGGTTGGATCAACAGGATATGCGGTTAGACAGGCTTAATCCAATGCTTGATAATCCTCGACGAGGAGCTAATAATGCACAGCGGAATGGAAGGCGGGATGTTAGGATGGATGATCAGGATGACTTTGAGGCTGATAATGGATTCGATGAGGATGCACTTGTAGATGCGGAGGTTGGAAGAGTTAGGAATAGAGGTGTTAGGCAAGGTGTGAGAGGTAGGAATCTTGGTGGAGATGATTTGGATGGTAATTTGGGAAATATTAAAATGACCATTCCTTCTTTCAAATGGAGGAGTGATCCGCAGCGTACTTAGAGTGGGAGAAGAAGATTGAGTTGATATTCGATTGCCACAATTACTCGGGGGAGAAAAAGGTGAAAATTGTGGTTCTTGAGTTCTCCGACTATGCAATAACTTGGTGGGATCAAGTGGTGACGACGAGGCGGAGGATTGGGGTACAACCTATAAATACTCGGGAGGAGTTGAAGTGTTAATGCGCAAAAATTTTCGTATCTAATCACTTTTACCGGGAGCTTCATCAATGGTTACAAAATCTATATCAAGGCACTAGGAGGTGATGGAGATGCTTATGACTAGGGCGAACGTAGAAGAGGATAGGAAAGCCACTATGGCTCGATTTTTGAGGGGGTTGAATAGGGACATTGCCAATGTAATGGAATTGCAATATTGTGTTGAGATTGAAGACATGCTACATGTGGCCATGAAGGTAGAAAAGCAATTGAAGTGAAAGGGGACAGCAAGGTATGGACATGCTACATGTGGCCATGAAGGTAGAAAAGCAATTGAAGTGAAAGGGGACAGCAAGGTATCAAGGTGGATCTTCAGTTTCTAATCTTTCTTGGAAGCCGAGGTGGGAAAATAATAAAGGAGATGGAGCTAATGTAAGAGCAAGACCGAAGGTACCAAGAGGAAAGAAGGAAGGAGCTAGCAAGACTACACCAAAGGTAGAATCCCAGCCATCAAGGAATTGGGACATCAAGTGTTTTCGTTGCCTGGGAGTTGGACACATTGCTTCACAATGTCCAAATAAAAGAACCATGATTTTACAAGACAGCGGGGAAGTGCAGACCAAGAGTGAAGGTGATTATGAAGACATGCCGGAGTTGGAGGACATTGACGAGGAAAACACCACGGAGTATGCAGTTGGAGAGTTGTTGGTCACGAGTCGAGCACTTAGCGCTCAAATTAAGGCGAATGAATTGGAGAAGCAGTGGGAAAATATATTCCACACACGGTGTCACGTCAACAGGAAGGTATGCAGTGTAATAATTGATGGTGGAAGTTGTACAAATATAGCTAGCACTAATGTAGTGGAAAATTGGGATTAACACTATTAAAACATCCTAGACCCTATAGATTATAATGGTTAAATGAATGTGGGGAGGTTAAGGTGACAAAAAGGGTGTTGATTATTTTTTTCATTGGGAAGTATCATGATGAGGTGTTATATGATGTTGTACCTATGCATGCATGGCATATTTTGTTGGGGCAACATTGGCAATATGATAGGAAAACAATGCATGATGGGTATAAAAATAAATATAGTTTTGTGAAAGAGGGAAAGTCTATCACTTTTGCGCCATTAATACCGACACAAGTGTATGAAGACCAAATCAAATTGAAAAATGAGGAAGAAAAGAGAGTGAGAGAGTTAGAGAAAAAGAGAGAAAATAGTGAGGTGGCCGGTGAGGAAGAAAAAAGAGTGGGGCCACATGAGAGAAAAGAAAGAGAGTCTTCCGAGAGGAGAGAAAAGTCAAAAGTGAATTTCTTTGCAAAAGGGAGTGAATTGAAAAAGGCGATAGTGGAGAGACAAACAATGATTCTTTTGGTATATAAGGAATCACTCCTCAATTTTGAGGAGTCTAACACATCCCTCCATAGTTTGGCTACTTCTTTATTGCAGGAATTTGACGATGTGTTTTCGAAAGATGTGCCTAGGGATTGCCACCCATTAGGGAGATTGAACATCAAATTGATTTCACACCTGGAGTTGTCATTCCAAACCAACTAGCTTATCGAACTAATCCGGAGGAGACAAAGGAGCTTCAAAGGCAAGTGGAGGAGTTGATGAGCAAGGGTTATGTAAGGGAGAGCATGAGTCCATGTGCCGTACCCGTATTGTTGGTGCCAAAGAAAGATGGAACTTGGAGGATGTGTGTGGATTGCCGAGCTATCAACAACATTGCGGTAAAATATCGTCACCCAATTCCTAAGTTAGATGACATGTTAGATGAATTATATGGTGCTTACATCTTTTCTAAAATTGACCTTAAGAGCGGGTATAATCAAATTCGTATGCGGGAGGGTGATGAATGGAAAACAGCATTTAAAATGAAATATGGGCTGTATGAATGGCTAGTTATGCCCTTTGGACTCACAAATGCACCAAGCACGTTTATGCGATTAATGAACCATATTTTGCGTGCTTTCATTGGAAAATTTGTTGTGATTTATTTTGATGACGTTCTAATTTATAGCAAGGAACTAGGAGAGCATTTAGAACATCTTGAATGTGTGCTTGTGGTTTTAAAAAATGAATGACTTTATGCTAATTTCAAGAAGTGAACATTTTGCATGAATAAAATCATATTTCTAGGATTTGTGGTGAGTGCTAATGGGGTTGAAATTGATGAGGAAAAGGTAAAAGCTATTAAAGATTGGCCAACACCTAAAAACATAACCGAGGTTAGGAGTTTTCATGGATTAGCTAGTTTTTATAGGCGATTTGTTAGGGATTTTAGCACACTTGCCACACCACTTACTGAATTTGTCAAAAAAAGTGTTGGGTTTCAATGGGGTTCAGAACAAGAACATGTATTTAACAAAATCAAAGAATGCTTATGTAAAGCACCTGTTTTAGCACTTCCTAATTTTGACAAAACTTTCGAGATTGAGTGTGATGCATCAGGAATAGGTATTAGAGCAGTTTTGATGCAGGAAAAGAGGCCAATAGCATACTTTAGCGAGAAACTAAGTGGGGCAGCTCTTAACTATCCTACTTATGATAAGGAACTCTATTCTCTAGTTCGAGCCTTGGAGACATGGCAACACTACCTATGGCCGAAGGAGTTTGTTATTCACACCGACCATGAATCATTAAAATATTTGCGGAGTCAAGGTAAGTTGAACAAACGACATACATATTGGATGGAATTCATAGAGACTTTTCCATATGTCATTCGATACAAACAAGGTAAGGAAAACATAGTAGCTAATGTATTGTCGTGAAGATATGTGCTTCTCACTTCTTAAAGTACGAAATTACTTGGTGTTGAGTATGTTAAGGACATGTATGAAAACGATCTTGATTTTTCTAGCATCTACAATTCATGTAATAAGGGGGCTATTGACTAATTCTTTAAGTATGAGGGGTATTTGTTTCGAGAAAATAAATTATGTGTTCCTAATTGCTCAATGCGTGAATTGTTGGTTAGGGAGGCACATAGTGGGGGTTTAATGGGTTACTTTGGGATGGTAAAGACTTTAGACATGTTAAATGAACACTTTTATTGGCCTAAAATGAAGATTGATGTAGAACGAATTTGTAATTGTTGCATAACTTGTAAAAAGGCTAAATCAAAGGTTTTACCCCAAGGACTTTATACACCTTTACCGGTACCTAGCGAACATTGGGTTGACATTTCAATGGATTTTTTGTTAGGTTTGCCTAGGACTAAAAAGGGGCGTGATTCAATTTTTGTTGTGATGGATATGTTTAGTAAAATGACACACTTTATACCATATCACAAAACCGATGATGCCACTAACATTGCAGACTTATTTTTCAAAGAAATCGTGCGTTTGCATGGTGTTCCCAAAAGTATTGTGTCCGATAGGGATGTTAAGTTTCTTAGTCACTTTTGGCGGGTCTTGTGGAATAAGTTAGGCACGAAATTATTGTTTTCTATAACTTGTCACCCACAAAAAAATAATGGTCAAACTGAAGTAGTGAATAGAACAATGACATAACTATTGCGCACTGTGGTTAATCAAAATCTAAAGAATTGGAAAGAATGTTTGCCTTTCATTGAGTTTCCATATAATAGGGCCACGCATACTACTACGTTGTTTTCACCATTTGAAATTGTTTATGGTTTTAATCCTTTAACACCTTTAGATTTAATACCTTTGCCTGTGAATGAACGAGGCAACTTGGATGGGAAAAAGAAAGCCGAATTGGTGAAGACACTCCATGAAAAGGTAAGAGAGCAAATAGTGAGGAAGAACAATCAACGCACAACACAAGCAAATAAAAGCCAGAAATATATCACTTTCGAACTGGGAGATTGGGTTTGGGTGCATTTCAGGAAAGAGCGATTCCCAGAGCAAAGAAGATCAAAGTTAGTGCCACGAGGAGATGGACAGTTTCAAGTGATTGAGAAGATCAACGACAACGCTTATAAGATAGATCTTCTCGGTGAGTATAGTGTTTCTGCAACTTTCAATGTTTCTGACTTATCTCTTTTCGATGCAGGTGCAGATTCGAGGTCGAATCCTTTTGAAGAGGGAGGAGATGATGTGATCCAGGAAGCACAAGTACCAAAGTCAAGTCTAGAGTCGAGCCCGAGGAAAGATCCGTTGATAATCGAGGGGTCGATGACGCGATCGAGGGCCAAGCGCGTGAAAGAGGCGATGAGATTGCTTATCAAAGCAACGGTTGATGAAACAATGTTCGGAATGCAAAATGGAGCAAGTTTCGTGCTGGGGACGAAGGCCGAAGAGTATTAGATCAACGTGTTTAAAGCTGAAGAAAACGGAGCTGGAGTATTAAACCATGCGGCCACACAGGTCTAAAGTCCTGCAGTCACGTACACCCAGCAGAAGTTTCAAAGTCACAGACCAATTGTATTATGCGACCGCATGCTCTAAAGCTATGCGGCCGCATAGGCCAAGTCTGAGGCGAATTTTTTCAAATTTCGCGTTTTTTCATTATTTTAATAGAATTTCATTATTAGTAGATTTTTACCATAATTAGGCTATTGTGGACGAATTTTGCATTATTCTTAGATATTTTTCCTAATTTACTCCGGTTCTCTAAAATAGTATAAATACCTTTTTCCTTATTGTAAAACATTACAACTCTCATATTATTGAATATTATTCGTGAGACATTAATTGCTTTCTCTCGTTCTTCGTTGAACAACTTGTAAACTTATCAAGATTAATCTTGTGGCGTTCAAATCAACCGGGTGAGATTCATTTAAATTGCGTAATCAAGATGTCCGCATATTATCGGCGATTCGGGTTGCTTGGTTCCAGTTTATTGGGTTTAATCCAAAATCTTGTCTTTGACTTTCCTGGATTTGATTCTCAATTTGTTGTAGGCTTGATAGTGATCGCATTACGCGGGTTCGTATCATATGGCTTGGTTCGATTTGAATTTGAAAAGAATTAAACTGACAACAAAATGATTATCTTATAATAATATTATTGATTCCATCAATAACTACAGAATCGCACCAAATTATTCTAGTTTGGTTCAATTCTATAGCCCTACATTTCAAATTATTAGTGACAGTTACAGTACAAAAAATAGGTTTCTAGGATCCAAAGAACAACACACTAAATGTTAAATTTACATTAATTAAACTAATTTAATGCAAACAGTAAGTAAAACTATTTTGTCGAGCAGAAATCATTGACAAAATAAAAAAAATAAAAAAAATTATTTTAAAGGGTCAGTCACATCAGAATCAATTTTCAATTCATGGTCTTGGGGTACTGAAATCGGAGTCAAACCAAAACAAGATGATCTTATTCGGGGAGCAAGATCCATTTAAGCCGCTGTTTGAGCTTTATTCTTCTAAAAATTCATTTTTCAGAATTCATTTTTAATCACACATATCAATAAAATAATATTTATACGCAAACTAAAATTTTTTCTCAATTTTTAAACATATATTCTCCATCAATCAACTATTTGAAATGCATTCTTTATCCAAACATGGGGCTCAAACAAGGGCTAAAATTTAATTAGAATTGAATCAAATAAAATCGAACCAAACCGATCGATTTTGGTTTGGTTCAATTAGTTCAAATTCTTTTTCCCATATAGGTTGCGCTTGATTAAGAACATGAAATTTGTATGAAAAGAAAATAAATTTTAAACAATTGAATTGTCTAAAGCTTATTTTTATGAATATTATTAATTAAATGTGTTTGATTAATTTAGTTTTCAATCTAAAAAATATTATATTTGTTTTTTTTATTGGTTGGTAGATGAGAGATAGGAGATAAATAAGAGAGGGAAAGGGAGAATGAATTCTGTGGAAAATAAAATTTTACTCTTTTAAAGAAAATATTTTTCTTGATTTTGAAGAAAATATGATCATTGATCAAAAGTAGAAAAATATTTTCTATAAAAAAATATCAATCAAATAGCACAAAAGTAGAAATTTTGGAGAAAGACATATTTTTATTGATTGGTAATTAAACGCATCACCTGAGGTTGATGGCAGGCTCATCTGGACCCGGGCCGGGTGAATATAGGGGCCTGTCCGGGCTCTTATGGGACGGCCCTTCCCTTTGTGACCCTACTGAGAGCCAACTCGTTGTACAACAGCGGACTCAACGCGCCAATTTACCATATTGCTCTTTCACCACACACCAATTTGAGTCCTAAAATCCTCAAAATTCGGATGGAAAGACACAGTTTCTCCATCCATATCTCTAATTAAACATTTGTTGAAGATATATATAGATCCATATTCAGTTATTCATACGTAGATTCACCCCAAGAGTAACAAGGTACTACGAGGTTTCACGTAGCCTGCAAAGCATCACTCTTCTCAGGTACTATTATAGATCAATCATCAACACTGAACTTTGGGTTCTTTATGTTTCATTCAAATGATTATTGAGTGTGTAAATTAGTAATAATTTTTTATTATTATACCCAGTAATTAGCTATTAGCAGTGTTGGAATATTGGCAATGTCAAGGAGGCCAATAAATCCGTCTCGAAGAATATCAGAGAGTGGGACAGCTCCATTTTCATCTTCCGTTTATTCGAGATCCCGCTCTCCCCCTTATTTATCATTAGGTCTCATCATTCTGGTACGTTTCTTGTTTTTTACAGATTTGATATTGTGGAAGCAGTTAATCTAAAAGCTTGAGCTGATTTAAACATTATCTTCTTCACACCCTTTAGAGGTATGCAAGATTCATTTTTTAAGCCAAAGCCTAACACATGCACAATTTATTTAAGTGGGTGCAAGGGCGGAGCCACGAAGATAAATTAGGGTGGGCTGAAAATTTCATAGATGTTCTTTGCCATTCGAGATTTAGTTTAAAATGTTAAACTCTTGCCACTAATGACAAAATGGATCAAGATATATTTCCAAACATTTATGACAAAGTTCTAACAAATATATTTTTAATTGATAAAAATAAATATAGAGTATATTACTTATTTTGATAATAACAACCGTTTCGTGGTCGAAATAAATAAATTTTTAACTTACAAGTATAAATAAGCAATTTTTGAAAAAATACGTTAGAAAAAATTAATCACTTTTAAGTTTAGTCAAACATGTGACATGCTACAATAAGTTATTTATCTTTACTTTAATCAATAAAAATTATTTCTAATATAATAAATTAATTTGATCGTTATTGAACTATTTAAATTTGAAGCTAAATTTGAATAATTGAACATTGGGCTTGGGTTGGGAATGAAGTTAATTGGGTTAAGATTAAACTTTGGACTGGGCTAAATTTTTATTCTTCTTAATTTTACCAATAATTTGGGCTGAGCTTTCCAATATTTACAAGTTAACTTGCTTTTGGGGTGGGACTGGGCTGGGCTACAACCCAGCCCAGCCCCCCTCTCCCTCTCCCTCTGCCTCTGAGTGGGTGGCTACGATGTTTGAACCCAGGCCTGTTGCCTGAAAAATGGTCTAAAAAGCTTAAGATCTTAGAAACATGGATATAATAGAATATTGCTTCAACAGCAACGATGATATTTTAATAGACACAGTGGCATTACCCTTTTATTTAAAAATCTTGATTGAGTTTATGTGAAACTTATTTGGCTTAAGAGGAATGAACAAGTTCTGATCATATACTTTATTCGAAACTTTTCAGGGAGCATTCCTACTTTTAGTCTATTTATATGGAGGCCAAGGTTAGACTTCATTTCTACTTTTGACACAAGAATTATATTATTAATTTGTTCAATGGTGAAACTTTGAGTAGAATGATTCCTTTTGTCTGTATTAACTGTTATTGTTATACCCTAAAGGATTAGAAGTATAGTTTTCACTACTTTCAATTGATTAAGGCAGAGCAAGTAATATCTAATGCAAATCTAGTTGCATTCGAATTCATTTCTCTCTGGGTTGCTTCCATAATTATATGCATTTCCAGTAATTCTTCCCCACTTGATTATAATTAATGTATAAGCTTTATAACCTTAACAAAGAAACTACGAAAATAAATAGCGTGACATTAGTTCTGGTCAATGGCCTTTCAATCTAAGGTTGAATACAAATTTTAACTATTTAGAAAAGAACTAGAACTATTTCAAATACTGCTAAAAATCGACAATATGTTGATCTTCATTAATGATTTGGAGAAGAAATGATTTTTATTCATTTGCCGTACTGCTGATGGAATATTAATCTACTAGAGTAAAATAAGTAATTGAAGACAGCTAAACATTACTAAAAAGAAACTTAATTTTTAAAATTAAAGTGAATGATTTCATTGTATTAATCAATGAAAAGATGGGAAATCAAAAAAGCAGGTAAAAGCTTATCATATCCCATATGAATGCCACTGGAACCCAATCAGAACATTATCTTCATATCCAATTGTAAATCAGAATCCCTTTCTTATTTCACATTGAACTAAGTATGTATGGTTAAGGCCTTAAAAGTCCTCACCTACTGATATGAAAATGTACAAGATGAGCAGCAGAAAGCACAGACCACGTTGGGATCTAAATTTGACTAATGCAAAGAGAACTTCACTTTTAGTTGCTAGATATCGTGCATAATACTTATTGAAAAGAGTTCAGTCTGGGAAGGGGAGTGGGTGGAAGGGAAGAGGGTGAAGAAGAGAGGGGCTGTGGAAGAGAACAACCGAGGCAGTGGTAAGAGTGGGGTGGCTGGGGTGGGATGGGGTAGAGACAGGAAGGTTAGGAAAATATGAATAGAAGAAAAAGAACTTCTTAAACGAGGGCACACTAGACATTTGATATCCGGACTTTGACATCGAAAGGGGCTTTTAAAGAAATCTCCTTGTTCTACTAGATTTAATAAATAAAAGATCCTAGTCGATTCACTTGGATGCAGAATCACATCCACCTTTCTGGTTACATAATTTTTTAGTAAAAGAATATATTTTTTATTCTCAAGCGATAAATTTGATATTTACTTTTGCTCTGACTAGCGTGATATATTTGTCTTATAGGTAATTATGCCCTAAACAAGGGAGCTGTCCGTCAGGTTGAAGGTAATTATGCTTGATTTCTTTCGATGTATATACTATGCTTTTTATATTGAGTGGCCTTATCACAAGAAGATAATTATAACTTGAAATTAGTTGTTGTATCAGCACATTCTTTAGATCACTTGGAGTAATTGATTATGACAATTTTGTTGCTTGTGGATCCATAGCATACCCTAAAGTAGCTGTCATTTGACCAAAATTCTGATAAGTTTGGAATCATCACGAAGATATCCGTCATCTTGGTTCTTTCATATCCACAAATAATTGGCACAGGCGAATAGAACTTTATATAACTGAAATTGCCTTCATCAAATATGATCACTGCTCTTAGTTCTGAGACAGGTTTGTGGTCATGCTGGTTGAATTGCTTTTACTTCCTTTTGGCTTCTTGTTAGTTACTCTCATTAAATATGTTGAAGAAGTTCTTAGACAGCCAATTGCAAATCGGTGTGATTTTGGAAGGGCAGATTTTGGCAGTAGGAAATAATGCACTCAGTAAATAAGCACTTTATTGTTTTTGGTTTTAATCATCATAGTTGATTGTTATTTTCCATTGTCTTCCATGAATATGTTTTGTTGGCTTCTGTTATCTTTAGGCTTATGACTTGGTTTACATTGATTGCATAAAATAGTATAGACTAATTTAGTTGACGAGAGACTAACATTGAACATTGATGTGGTAGTCTGTAGTCATTTTGCAGTATTATTTTGTATTTGAAATTTTTGGGTTGGCTTTTTTTATCATGCTACCCTTGAGGTCCGCTAGCGCCCTCACTACCCCACCCCAATTTTAACATCCAAAAAAAAAAATGAAAAAGCAAAAAGTTTGCATTAGAATTGCTGGAGCTAGTCCACGTAGATGATGCAGAGCCTTCTAAACTTGTGCTCAATTTGCTAAAGGAGAATCCTTTAACATCATTTATCAATTATCTTCTCTTTTTCCTCTGTTTAACCAATATTCTGGAAACCTGCTAGTCTGGTTCAACTGGAAAACCAGGAACCTGACTGAAAACTGGTCTAGTTGCATGGCATAGCCGGAGATAGGAAAACCAGTTGAGAAACTGTTGCTAGCTAGTTTAACTGGAAACCTGGTGAACCAGACCTGGTTTGTGCGGTTCCATGTTAAAAAAAATAAAAATAAAATAAAAATCTCAAAAAGAAATTCTTGAAGGAGTTCAACACACCAAATATCTCAAAGATACAATTTTATTCATCCTACAAGATGATATTTTCATACTTACAGTAATTAAAATGAAATTGAGGTGATTAAATGTGAAGAAGAGGAAGAATTTGGGGATCACAGACATCTGTGATATTTTAGCCAGGTTGAGACGTTGGGTTGTGGGATTTTAATTTAGAAATGAATGATAGAGAGAGAAAGTCACATGCGTGTATGGATTTTTTGTGAGAGAAGATGGAATGTAGAAAGACAAAAGGTACATGCATGGATGGGTTATATTAGGGGAACGTTTTCACTACTATTGAAAGTAATGTGATACAACAATTGAGTGAGTGAAAATTTTCAACATAATATAATTTTTTAATTGTTATTGAAATAAAAGCATGTTTGAGAATTGTTCATAAACGATTTAAATTATAAATAGATAAAAATGAGTGGCGGATAAGTGGGTAGTACTTGTAAATTCCTTGAAATATGTGGATAAAAAATGGGTTCATTGTTTTTACACAACATATAAACATAAGCCAAACATAGGCTAAGTGACGTTAAAATTTAATTTTCTTAATTTTTTTTATACTTGTATGTATGTGTGTGTATATATTATTTAATCATATATTTTTAATTTTCCTTGGACGTGATTGAATTTTTGGACCCTCGACCCTTTGTCTTTTCCAATTTAATGTCCAGGGCGAGTTGATATTGGTTTTAGGATGCGATTGAAGTCTCACATAAAGTAGAGGTCTTGGGTTTGCGTCTTATGAGACGTGATAGAAATTCATAAGGGGTAAGATGGATATAAACTCTTTCAAAATGAACAAAATGTATGTGTAGATTTTGTCGTTACAAAAAAGAAAACACTGTGTTTAATAGACATTGATGTGGTAGTCTGTAGTCATTTTGCAGTATTATTTTGTATTTGAAATTTTTGGGTTGGCTTTTTTTATCATGCTACCCTTGAGGTCCGCTAGCGCCCTCACTACCCCACCCCAATTTTAACATCCAAAAAAAAAAATGAAAAAGCAAAAAGTTTGCATTAGAATTGCTGGAGCTAGTCCACGTAGATGATGCAGAGCCTTCTAAACTTGTGCTCAATTTGCTAAAGGAGAATCCTTTAACATCATTTATCAATTATCTTCTCTTTTTCCTCTGTTTAACCAATATTCTGGAAACCTGCTAGTCTGGTTCAACTGGAAAACCAGGAACCTGACTGAAAACTGGTCTAGTTGCATGGCATAGCCGGAGATAGGAAAACCAGTTGAGAAACTGTTGCTAGCTAGTTTAACTGGAAACCTGGTGAACCAGACCTGGTTTGTGCGGTTCCATGTTAAAAAAAATAAAAATAAAATAAAAATCTCAAAAAGAAATTCTTGAAGGAGTTCAACACACCAAATATCTCAAAGATACAATTTTATTCATCCTACAAGATGATATTTTCATACTTACAGTAATTAAAATGAAATTGAGGTGATTAAATGTGAAGAAGAGGAAGAATTTGGGGATCACAGACATCTGTGATATTTTAGCCAGGTTGAGACGTTGGGTTGTGGGATTTTAATTTAGAAATGAATGATAGAGAGAGAAAGTCACATGCGTGTATGGATTTTTTGTGAGAGAAGATGGAATGTAGAAAGACAAAAGGTACATGCATGGATGGGTTATATTAGGGGAACGTTTTCACTACTATTGAAAGTAATGTGATACAACAATTGAGTGAGTGAAAATTTTCAACATAATATAATTTTTTAATTGTTATTGAAATAAAAGCATGTTTGAGAATTGTTCATAAACGATTTAAATTATAAATAGATAAAAATGAGTGGCGGATAAGTGGGTAGTACTTGTAAATTCCTTGAAATATGTGGATAAAAAATGGGTTCATTGTTTTTACACAACATATAAACATAAGCCAAACATAGGCTAAGTGACGTTAAAATTTAATTTTCTTAATTTTTTTTATACTTGTATGTATGTGTGTGTATATATTATTTAATCATATATTTTTAATTTTCCTTGGACGTGATTGAATTTTTGGACCCTCGACCCTAAAATAAATTTTAGGTGGAAAATGATTTTAGAATTTGTGCTCATCTGTGAAGCAAGTCTGTCAAATCTTGAGAATTCTTATATATGTAAAAAAGAGCAAGCATCTGAAGAACTGTTGTTAAAGATTGAAAAGGACCACATCAAAAATGTTATCAATTCAAAATGCATCCCTTTTTCGCTCAAACTAATCATTAGGGGCTATTCATTGGTTAATTAATTATGCATAAAGAAACCAAACTGATAACATCCCTTGCATGGTTTCTGTTTTAGATAGTACTCTATATGCATTCACTAGTTCAATGGAACATGATGATTTGCAAAAAATAATTGAACCCATGTGTGAGCATCATACAAGTTAAGGATCTAAGTTGTGCTTAACCTCTACTACTATATCAAGTTGCAAAACAGAGCTCTGGGATTATTTCTAACATTGTAGTCTGGATAGTTACTTATGCTTATGTTTGCACAAAATCCAAGTACTACTGAGCAGTATTGTTGTTCTAGGAGCATCGATAAAGTCTTAATCAAACTTGGTATTTTTTTAGAAGTATGTGATAAATTTACTCTTAGGTTTTACCTTTTATGGAGGTGAAAAATTTGGTTGAGAATTATAAACCTTAATTCTATTCCACCGGGAGCAATCAATTTGAAGAAAGAAAAATAACCACTCAAGAACACGCAATATTTATAGAAGTTTGTCTCAATGTGAAATTACGTTTTTTTCGGCCATCGCAGTAATTCACCATCATGAAAAAATGTTTACAAGAGAAAATCTGAACTATCTTTTCTAGCCCCTTTCTCACTTTTTGATGATAATAATAAAGCCTAAGGATGGCTGCCTTTTTATAAGGTAAAATAGCTCAAAACCAAATTATGCCCTTTTTTGGCTCCCATTTTCTTTCTTTTTTTTTCTCTATCTTATTTTTAATCACACAATCTTTCATAAAATAATATTATACGTAAATAAAAAACTTTTTATTCTTTTTCAACCACACATTTTTCAAGAAACACTATTACAACCATTAAAATTTGGAAAGAATGGGGCCAAACGGGGGCTATATAAGAACTTCAATCCCCTAATAGAATTTTACAAGAGTACAAATTCCTAAACAGCCCTTAGATTCGCGACTAGCTTTGTGAAGTGACAAATAATTAGGCTCTCCAACTTAACAAAATTCTCTACATATTGGGTTCGGAGACTTGCACAATGGACTATCAGGCCCTCGGCCACCTTTGGTCTTGGTCCTCTAACACAATCTTACACGTTGCATGCTTTGGCTGGTCCAACTCCAAGCATCCTATAATGAAAACTAGAACAGTACTTGTTATCTTTAAGTTTGTTATTTCTTACTTGTGCATGTGGACCTTTATGCCTTAATTTTGGTTGGTTTATGTATCAGGAATAAAAAGAGAACAAAAAAATGGAAAAAGAATAACTTATCAGGGGATATTTGCAAACAAAAGACAGCATATGTTATTTATTGCAACTTGGCTTTCATTATGCATTTTTTTGTCCTGAGTACTGATATCAGTAAATTTTTCTATTTTTCAAGTTCTATCTATTGCAGCAAACTAAAATACAGAAAAGGAGGACTTTTGAGTTTTTTAATCTCAACTTTCTTTGAAACACGTGCACAGAAACGCACGTAAACCTTCATATGTTGATTTAGCATGAAATGGTTGAATCATTCAATACGTTTACGGAGAGGAAACTCTGCAAGTTTATGGAATTAAGTAGAGTAAACAAGAGTTCATCATGTGATAATCTTTCTAATGCCAAAGCTAATGAATAACCAAGTGCTCGAGTAGTTTTTGCAGAAACTACACTTCAGAATTGATTTTGTTATTCGCTTATTGGGTGAAGAAGGAAAGCCTGAAGTCAGACATTCTCCTGTAACAAGAACTCTTTTTGAACAGGATTCAGTCTGATTATGTCCATGCTGTAGCAATAGCCAGAACAATGTTTTCCCACCACAACTGATCAAATGGCTTTGATGAACCCCAAAACTAATAGCCTAGTAGAACTCGAAGGTCCTTTAAGTCAATAAGGTTGGCTCCCTCATTTTGGGAATCTGGTTTAATGCATTGACTACCAACCTCATTCAATTTTAGAGAGTGAAGATTCTACTTTATACTATGCAAAGCTTGCAAGTTCCTCATCCTGCCTGGCATCTCATCCTCTGCTATCTTATTTATCCTAAATATTATGCAAAGCTCCCGTTTGGTTCCCATTATAATTCATTTTTCTCTCGTTTTATCAACCACACATTCTTCAATGAAATAATGTCACATATAAACCCAAAACTTTTTCTTCTTCTTTCCCAACATGGCATCTCATTCCTCTGTCATTAAGCTTTAAATTCCTTCCTTTTAACAAAATCATATAACAATTTTTCATGTGCCTCTTTGTTGGAGGCCACTCAATTTGAAGATTGTATGTGAAGAAACTGGAGTATGTGCCACCATTGCCACCTTGTTTGATGACTTATCCTGTTCAAACACAATCTTCGTCAGCACAAATTTTGGCACTGGAAATGGTACAATATCCATAAAAATTGTAGTTGCTAATGTTGGATATTGGTTCAAAAGAGTAGTGAAAAGCGAAAAAATTTCTTTAAACAGTACGAACTGGATATTTTCTAGATGATTTAATATGCGTAGTCATGGACTTTCTTGTCTTTAGGGACAAATGTCTTGGACTTTTTTCACAAATTACAAGCACAGAAATGCACCTTCTCTTGGTTCGTTTCAAACTCATTGCAGCATATCTTAAATATAACCCAGAATTTTGAAATTCTCTATGTTCAACTTAACAAAGTGACATTATTTCTTTTTGACTTCAAAGACTTCATACCGTTCTCCACCATTCACTCTCTTCAACATTGTTGTTTCCTTCAACATCTTCCAGGCAGATAAAACTCTTTGTTCAGCTGAACGATAGCACTCTTTCTCTCTCACACATTAGGTTCAGTGACCTAGCTTTCTGTTGATAAAAGGAATGCACAAAGCTCTCCCATTTCTTCATCAGGTTTAAGAATTAGTTTCGAGATATATTTCTCGATTTTGTTTCTAAATGATTCAGTTTGAGGCTTTTCATTCAACTTTGTTGAGCTTGACAGCCATCTGGTAATAGGTTTGACACGTTGCGGGCAAGGCAAAGTCTACTAGGCGTTGCACAGCAACCAAAAATGTGATTGCGAGAGTGATCTTGCTCGTTTCTACTTTAGCATTGTTATGCAATTCCTCAATGTTTCTTTTCTTGCTGGAAATGGTTGAATGTTACTAAAAGTAGTAAATGTTATCATCAACTTTCCATTCAAAAGGAGGCAGTAAATACATCCTGTCATGGTAGTAGCAGCGTGTGGATCTTAATTTTTACTTGATATCTAGTGCTTCACTTAAGGTTAGAAGTAAGTTCAAATTTTCTTAAACGCAGTAAAGTTGGTTTTATCCTTGGCCTTGTAGTCCCATTGCATGAAACATTTAAGTAAGCCATCAAATCATGATTAGCTCATCCTTTTTGGCCTTCTCATAAACATCATCGTGAAGATTGAGGTGTAGTGTTTGGATGAAGTGGCATCTAGCTCGAGGGAGTTTCTCAGTCATCTGTTCATTTTAGTTCTTTATGGCTTCTTGTTTCACCCTTCTTTGGAATAGTTTCTAGTAGTCGCTCCAATCCTTTCTTTCATTATACTTCTGCAAATTATCTTGTCTCTTTCTCGTCTGCCTCAACCAGATCTCTATCTCTTCCCTTAAGCAAGCAGTTTTTTAAAATTTCTGTCCAGTTGGTGTGGAAATGTAAACTGCCTCCACGGATAGCATTCTTACTTTGGATGGTGGTCAAGGGATAGGTGTTAACGATGGATAATCTACGAACAAGAGATTTTTATGTTACAGAGTGGTGTTATATGTGTCGGAGGGATGGGGAGACGATTGATCACTTGTTTCTCCATTGTGATGCTGCTCGTTTACTGTGACACAATATTTTGGCATCACAACACATGGATTGGGTGATGCCGAAGCGTATGGAAAACGTGTTAAAGGCATGGAGGAAAAAAATTTCGTGACTAGGATTGCAAGCTTGCATGAGACCTTATTCCGAGTTGCATTGTATGGTGCATGTGGAGAGAAAGAAACAGCAGCTGCTTTGATGATCAAACACGGACAGCAAAGCAAATTAGAGAAATGTTTAATTCACATTGTATACGTGGTTTAATGCTGCAGCTACTAGGCATATAGATGGGCTGCCCAATTTTATGTTATTCCTTTCTGCTTTAAATTGATAATACACTTCCCGTGTATTATGTATTAATTAATAAAATATTTGATTACCTCTAAAAAAAAATAATAATAATAATAAAAATAAAAATTCTGTCCAGTTGCACTGAATTACTTGAAGATTAGTGTTGTCTGTAACACTTTATATAAAAAACAAGCTGTTGAGAGTTTTTTATCGCTTGCTCATTTATTAGTGGCATCTTTGATTTTCTTCCATTGTAAACTTGTAGGTATTCCGCATCATCGCAGATCCAAAGTTTTGGATAAATCCAAATTTGGCCGGTCGGTAAGTGCCTTATCTTATTGCATATTTACTTTTTACTATTCTCCCTTCATCTTTTATGTTAACAAAAATCATCACTTTGATTTCATGTAGCTAAGAATAAAATCTGTGTAAAATCAGAAAAGGAAAACAGGAAATAGTATCTCAACTCTGTTTTGTATGTTGATTGTGACGTTCATTCAGTAAACTCTAATTATTCTTGAAGAACCAGCATTTAGGAAACAAGCCTCATACGAAACTGTAAATTATTTTGGTTGATCCAGTCTAGAAACATATTAAATGTATCAATGCATGATTTTTTCTTAAACTATCGGCCCACATGCACCTTGATCTTGAAACAATTTTGTCTTCTACATATTACTATATCTCTATGGTCTAATTTTATTTCGGGAACTACGTAACTCAATCCACTTCCTGCATTAATCTTCTGTTTTCTGTTGATATCCATTCTATAGAGGTACTCCAATTGGATTAATGATGGGTTTCTAGGTTTCATCATAAACCTAACTGGTTACAATATTGGATAAACCTAACTGGTTACAATATTGGAATGATATGTTGAGTGTAGGTCATCTCATTACTGCTAATATATAACGATATGCACATTACCTATCATCATGTTCTATTGCCATTTTTTGTTTATAGAGTACCCACTCCTGAATTCTGTGGACATGTTACGTAAATAAACCTCGTCTTTTTTCTTTTCTATTTTAATAGGCTAAGTTGAGGAGCTCGACTTGGTGGATCCGATTTTTTCTTCAGATGAGCTTAGAGGAGAACGAAGCTGCAGTCAAAAAGTTTGAGCAAGCTGCAGAAAAAGGATCATACAGCCCAAGCTGCCAAATTTTTCATCTCAAACCATACAATTGATGGATGCTTGGGCAGAGATTTTCAGTAGAGTTGGAGTAACCGGTGCATCTATGACTGCTAAGATACGCATCTTCAGTTAATGATGCAGGCGAATGATCCTCCCAAGGAGATTCTTAGCAAAATGGTCTATAAAGAAATGTCTCTACTATAAAGAAATGTTTCTATCACAATATGTTCATATTCTTTTATTCAAATTTGTGGAGAGTCGGAGCATCAAACAATAATGGGGTCTACTTTTATGTAAGATACATTGGATTTTGGCAGCTCACACACTGGAAATGCTGTCAATTTAAGCAAGTTGGATAAATATGTTTTGATTTGAAGCTTAACTTCATGTACACACCTTTCCTCCAAATGTTTTTGGGCGATTTAAGAAGCATGGTCGAACTGAAGTCAACATAACTCTAGAAATATGTTTACTGCTCTTATTCATTCTTTTAAATATGCTTTTCAGCTAATAAGATTTATTCACTACCTTGGGTGCCACCGGAGCTGAATTTTCGGGTATTTCGTAAGTGGAATCGTTTGGTCCAAATTTAATTATGGAGCCATTCAGGTTCGGTTCTATTTGGTTAGGTTTGTTTTGATTTCATTCAGTTCCTGAGTTCCATATATTAATTATTATTTTTATTATTTACGACAACATTGTATTACTTTAACTAATGATATATTTAATCTTAATTTTTACAAAATAACGTAGTTCAATCTTATGTATTTTTTGTACCTCTTTTTGTTGAATTTTCCATAAATTCGATTGTTAAAATCACAAGTGGAAGATAGCGAGCTTTCAATAGTGGAGGGAGGCATAGTTGAGCTTTCAATTCAATTTATCTCGAATTGTAAAAAGGGCATTATGGTGGAATAATTAGGTAAAGCTTATGTCAATTTGATTAGGTTGGCTTAGGCTGGAAATCAAAAATAGGAAAAATTATATTTTGAGTTTGGGCTAAATTAATAAGTTAATAAATTTATTTAGAAAATAATATGATTTATTTAAGATAAATAATTAAAAAAATTAGGGAGATTCGGTTCTTACTCGATTCTTCGGTTCTGGGTTTAGAGCACAAATCGAAGCAAACTCGTCGATTTTCAATTTAGATATCCGTACAAGTATTTAATTTAAGAAGAATCACTCGATTTGGTTCGAATTGGGTCCTGATCAATTCGATTTGGTTTTAGAGTTTTTGCAAGACCCAACTAAGCAGCAAGTCGTTAACAATTACTTTTTAGTAAATTTATGTTAAAAGTAAATTATATTTTTGTGGATCGATTGTGAATGTATCTTTTATTTGTTTATTTAATTATTTTAAAGTGTGGTTATATTGTCATCACAATTTTTATTTTTATTTCTATTTTTTTTTTGTACTACCATATTTTATAATTACTAAAATAACTAGAACTAAAATGTCATAAATAATCACCAACCCACATATTGTTTCCTATCTTTCGTTAATATCTATGCGCACCACAAATTCATATGTAATATTTTGACCCCCAAATTTATATTGGAAGTAATTAAAATCTTTTATACTTTAATTTACAACAATCCAATTGAAAATTATATCTTTTTCCTCTTACCCATCCTTAAATAATTTTGTACGAAACCATATCAAATCTTTCACATAAATGATATGGTAATGTTGTAATAAATGATATGGCAGTGTTGTAAGCATTATGCCCTAGGTCCAATCGATTTAGATGTAAATGCTTTTAATATGCTTAATTCATTTATTTTGGCGAGATTTATTAATTATTTGAATAACTATTCTAATAAATGATACTAAATAATAGAATCTATAGATTTAAGTTTCAGTAATTTTTTAATCACAAGGAGTTGTGATTGTAATATACAAAGTATGTATGATTGAATCTTAAATCATTCATTGTCGTAAGTAATGACAAGTTATGAATATCGTTACTACGGATAGACCATCACGTGTGGCATTTCTTACTTGAGAAGTAAGTAATTGATTTTACAAGTTAAAGTGTGGTGACATTTAAATGAACACGTGGATATTTTATTATAGAGCAAAACATTGGACACCCACTGGGAGATTCTACATGAATAACTATTTGAGTGTCAATGGTTAATCTTTAACCTTCGATAGTGGAATTGGTCATTTAACTTGATGTTATCATATCTTATGTGAGGACAGTCATACTTTGGTGATGTTGGATGTTGCTCTGTCAAGAGGCGCTAATATGTTTTATTGGATATGTCAATAATCATATGAAGTTTATGAATGATCAACAGAGAATGCGTCACTCTTAGATAGTAAGAGATTATGATCTATATATTATTCAGTTAAGTTGATAAAAAAATTATTGGCCAAGGTGTACTCATAAGTCTAAAATGAGTTTTTGACTTGTATTAACTTAATAGTGGAATGAAAGATATGATCGATAATTGAGATTGATACATCCATATCTCACAATTGATTGGATCATATTGACGAAGAGATAGTTCACGGTAAATGAGAAAGTTTTTTGTCATACCACGTGACATTTCTCATAACATGTATTACTTGATACATTGCTAGATGTTAATTTGGGACGACAAATGTGAATTGGTGATATATTAAAAAGAGTGTTTTAATTTATCGATTTTGATTAGACCAAAATAATAATTCACATTGCTAGGCATTGTGATTGAGAATCTAATGGGTTACACACAAAAGGAGAACTAGAAGAATGAGATCTACCAATTAATTAATTAATAAGTATTGGATAAATTAATTAATTGGATTGTTTATTAATCGATCCGAATTAATTAAATTAATTAATTTATAGACCAAATTTAACTAAAAGTAATAATTAAAAATTAGACCGAATTAAGAGACGGGCAAAACCCGTTTGAGCTTATATAAATAAGCCACTAAGGTTTGAAAACTGTAGAGGTTTTTATTATTCTGGCTAGCACAAGAAAGGTAAAATCTTATTCTCTCTCAATCTTATTCCATGTGTGTATTTTCATTGGAGGTTAGACAATTAGACAGCTGTTGGTTGCAGATCAAGATTGTTGGAACAAAAAAAAGTGAGGAGTTTGTAGAATTCAACAAAGGCATAATTTTTATCTAAACACAAAGCAGATCCTTAGTGAGAGTTGAATTTTTTTTTTCTGTTGGCTTGATTAAGTAAATTTCCAACAGTGGTATCAGAACCTACTTTGAGGTTGTTACAAATAGTTTTACATATTGATTTAATCAAAAGTTGATCATTCATATAGTTCTTGAATCTAGTAATTATAAAATTAATTTTATCTTCAAATTGTAGTTTTGAAAACAAAAAAAAAAAGGGAAAAAAAATGGATAGGAATGGGCGGTAGCGCGCACCACCGCTGTTCATAGCAGCCGACAGACACCGTTGCAATCAGCAGCGGCATTTGCTGTTGCTACTGTAGTGATAGGGGCCACCTGGGCGCAACAACCCCTACCGCGGGAGGTTTGTGCAACGTCGACGATAAGAATAAAAAAAAATTAAGGTTAGGGTTTTGAGAGGAGGTGGAAACGGGGACCTTTGATACAATTTGTGAAATTGTAGGCCCTTGCATGCAATTTTATTTGAGGTCATGATGTAATTTTAAAGAAGGGGTTTATTTTGTAATTTGCAGAATTGGAAGGCCTGGATTATAATTTTAAAAAGGAGGGCCAGGTTGCAATCTTTGAAATGGTTTTGAATTTTAAATTGAAAAGGGTTTTAAATTAGATTTTAAAAGATTTGACTCCAAAATTTTAATTTTGACGCGTTTAAAATTTTATTTGAAATTGACAATTTTCAATAGTTTCATTGAAATGTGATTTTAACTTAAATATTAAAATTTTGCCCTAAATTGGATTTTATTTTATTTAGGAGTTTTATCCTAAATTAAAATACTAATTCAACTTTAATTAGAGTTGAACTCTAATATAGTATTAATTAAAATTTGATTTTAATTAACATTATCCACCCTGATATATTTTGAAATTAGAGTTGGACTCTAATTTGGTTTTTAATTAAAATTTGATTATGTGTATATATATATATATGTGTGTGTGTGTGTGTGTGTGTGTGTGTGTGAAATATTTGATATTTCTGAATGATGAATTTGACTTAACTAACATTTATCTTTTGTTGAGTACACTCAAGAACATACATTTTAGAGTTATACTAAGCTAACATATAAGATGTGTAAAGACAAAGAGTTGTCAGCTTAATGATCTAGGAATTGTATGGCGATACAATTGATAAGTATCTACCCAAATATTTTATTAATATTCGTTGATTACACTCAAGGTCTTGATATAACAAATGGGTCTCAACCTACTGTAAATCAAATGTGGATTCTAATAATTTATGTACGAGGGTCATAAATTTATTTTAAACAGTGGGAGCACATTTAATTATATCTATATTAAATTAGTGCAATGCATTATAATACATATTAATTACTTACTTTTCATCATTTACAGTTTTTGAATCATGAGTAATATAAATTTGCGAGGCATACTGGATGCCAACAAATTGACCTGACCAAATTTTCTCGATTGGTACCGCAATTTGATAATTGTTCTCAAGCATGATAAGATTAGGTATATCTTTGAGCAGCCCTTTCCAGGAGTACCTAATGAAAACTCGATTAATAAAGAGGTGGCTACTTAAAACAAACACAGTGATGATGATAATATTGCAGCATGTTTGATGCTTGCAACTATATCACCTGAGTTGCAAAAGCAACTTGAGGGTATGGATGCTTACATTATGATTCTTCATCTTAAGGAGTTGTATAATGAACAATCACGTGTGGAAAGATATGAGACTTCCAAGCAATTGTATCGGTGCAAAAGGGTAGAAGTATCTTCAGTCAGTGCTCATGTACTTAAGATGATTGGCTTTATTTAGAAGTTGGGTCAATTAGGTTTCATAATGCACCACGAAGTATTGACTTGGTTTTACATTGTTTGCCAGAGAGTTATTCACAGTTCATCATGAACTTTAACATGAATAAGATCAAATGCACACTTTCTGAGTTGTTGAATATGCCCAATGTCAAAGCTAGTACTGGGCATGCCTAGGCCATTCGATCCTCCAAGGGCAATAAGAAGAAGACTAAAGAAAGTTTTAAGAAAACATCCAAGAAAGCTAATAGCAATAACAAAACAATCAAGGTGAATAAGGATAATACCAAGTCTGATAACGCATGCTATCACTTTAGAGTGAAAGGTTATTGGAAGAGGAACTGAAAGGCTTACCTCGCAACTTGAAGGATAAGAAGTCTTCTGAAACTTCTTCTTTAGGTATACTTGTTATCGAGGTTAATATGTCTCTACTTCATTAGTTTCTTAGGTATTAGATACTAGATATAAATCTTATATTTGTATAAATATGTAGGGACTAAAGAAACGTAGACCATTGCAGAAAAGAGAATTTGACCTGTGCGTGAGAAATGGAGCAAGAGTTGCTGCATTAGCTATACGAGCATACTTCTTACCATTGTCTTTGGGCTTATTATTAGAATTATAAAATTGCTATTTTGTTCCTGCCATTACTAAAAACGTTATTTCTATTTCATGTTTGGATATGAATGGTTTTCCAATTAATTTTAAGAACAATTGTTGTTCGTTTTATAAAAATAAGATCTTTTATTGTTGTGGTGTATTATAAAATGGCATTTATATTCTTGATACTGAGTCGTCTATTATGAGTATCGAAAATAAGATGCATAAAAGTAATGATCTAAATAGTACCCATCTCTGGCATTGCATACTGGGTCATATCAATGAGAAATGTATTTTCAAGTTACATAGAGATAGATATTTGGGGTCAACTGATTTTGAATCATTTGACGAATGCGAATCGTGCCTATTAGGCAAGATGAGCAAATTTCCTTTTACTGGAAAGGGAGAAGACCTATGTCAATCACAGCTAGAGAAGGTTTCTTTCACTTCATCACATTTATTGATGATCATTCTAGATATGGTTATATATATATTTGATGAAGTTCAAGCATGGAGCATTTGAAAAGTTCAAGGAATTCAAAATTGAAATAAAGAAACAAACATGCAAAAATATTCTAACGCAGAGATCAGATCAGAGTGGAGAATATCTAAAAGGAGAATTTTTAGATTATTTAAAAGAAAATGAGATTCTCTCACAGTGGATTTCATCACATACATCACAACATAATGGTGTATCTGAATAGAGAAATCGTACATTGCTAGATATGGTACGATCAATGATGAGTCATGCAAATATCACAAAATCGTATTGGTCATGCACTAATTGCTCCGTGCTACAAAATAAATTGTGTCCCATTTAAATCGGTCGATAAAACTCCACAGAGTTATGGAAGGGAAAGAAACCCAACTTATCTCATATGATAGTTTGGGGCTATGACGCATATGTGAAGCATACTAAATCGGATAAGTTTGAGACTAAATTCGATAAATGTATATTTGTGGGATATCAAAAAACAAACAATTGAATATCAGTTCTATAATCCCATTGAAAAGAAGATGTTCATCTCAAGACATGCCATATTCCTAAAAAAAGAGTTCATTCTAGGAGAAGGTAGTGGAAGCAAGTCAGTACTTGAAGAAGTTTACGAATCCACAGTTATTATTGACTAATTAGATGAACCTAAGACTGATTCCACACCTGCTAAGAGACAGACTCTTGATTAGGATATAGAGATTCCTAAGGACACTCTAGCTCAGCGTAAATAAAGTAGGACCATTCGACCTCCTAGAAGGAACGAATTCGCGATTACTAATCAAGCATTGTTAGTCGAGGATGATGAATCTGCTATTTACTCAGAAGGAAAGTCAAGTGTTGACTCAAAGAGATGGTAAGAGGCCATGGAGTACGAAATGAACTCAATGTATGAAAATAAGGTTTGAACTTTAGTCGACCCTCTGATGGGATAAAACCCATAGGTTGTAGACGTGGATGGGACTATCCATTCATACAAAGCAAGGCTAGTAGCAAAAGGCTATAAGCAAAGACAAAGTGTTGACATTGATGAAACTTTTTTGCCTATAGCAATGCTGAAGCCCATTCGAATTTCACTTGCAATTGCTGCATCATGATTATGAGATATAGCAAATGGATGTCAAGACTGTTTTCTTTAAAGTTTGCAAGAGAAAATGTACATGACACAACTCGAAGGTTTTAAATCCAAAGAAGCCAACACGGTATGTAAGCTTGATCGATCTATTTATGGATTAAGCAAGCCTCTAGGAGCTGGAATCTTCGTTTTGATGAGACAATCAAGAGGTTTGATTTTATCAAAAATAAAGATGAACCGTGTGCTTACAAGAAGACAAGTGGGAGAGCCATCGTATTCCTAATATTATATGTAGATGATATATTACTGACGAGAAACGACATCCCAATGCTTCAATCGGTAAAATTATGGTTCTCAAAAAATCTCTCCATGAAAGATATGAGAGAAACAACTTATATTTATGGGTTAAGCAAGCCTCTAGGAACTAGAATCTTCGTTTTGATCAGACAATCAAAAGGTTTGATTTTATCAAAAATGAAGATGAACCGTGTGTTTACAAGAAGACAAGTGGGAGAGCCGTCATATACCTAATATTATATGTAGATGATATATTATCGATGGATAACGATATCCCAATGCTTCAATCGGTAGAATTATGGTTATCAAAAAATTTCTCCATGAAAGCTATGGGAGAAATATCTTATATTTTAGGAATTAAGATCTATAGAGATAGATCTAAAAGATTGTCTTGCTTATCCCAATTTTCATACATAGATAAAATCTTGAGAAATTTTAATTTGGAAGAGTCCAAAAGTGGATTGTATCCCATGTCACATGGGATTTACCTCTCAAAAGATGTGTCCTAAAACACATGATGAGAAGAATCACATGGATAAGATTCCTTATGCATCAAGAATAGTATTTATCATGTACACGATGCTATGTACGAGACCATATGTTACACACGCTCTAAATGTTACGAGCAGGTTAAGCAAACGGTGAGAAACATTAGATAGCAGTTAAGAACATTTTCAAGTACTTAAGAAGGACTAAAGATGTATTCTTGATATATGGAGGAGATGAACTAAAAGTTCATGATATACTGATGCTAACTTCCAATCTGATAAGGATGATAGCAAATCTAAATTCGGATATATGTTTACTTTCAACAACAGAGTGGTTAGTTGGAAAAGTTCCAAATTGAAAACAACTGGTGATTCAACAACAGACGTCAAGTACATTGTTGTTTCTGAAGAAGCGGAGCAAGCTGTCTAGATCAAGAAGTTCATTAATGAACTTGGAGTTGTTCCTAGTATTGTTGATCCCATAGCTTTGTATTGTAATAACAATGGAGTCATCGCGCAAGCAAAGGAACCAAGGTCTCATCAACGATCCAAACATGTGTTAAGGCGGTATCATCTCATCAGGGAGATAATACAAAAAATGACGTGAAAATAGAGGGAGTTCCCATGGATGATAATATTGCAAATCCATTGACAAAGTCAATGTCAAAACAAAAACACGATCATCATATAGACATTTATGGTGTTAGATACCTGAGTGATTGAATCTAGTACAAGTGGGAGTTCGTAAATATTATGCCATAGGTCCAATAGATTTAGGTTGTAAATACTTTTAATATGTTTAATGCATTTATTTTGTCAAGATATATTTTTTATTTGAATCACTATTCTAATAAATGACACGAAATAATAGAGTCGTAGATTCAAGTTTTAGTAATTTGTTAATCACAAGGAGTTTGTGATTGTGAGAAACAAATTACATATGATTGAATCTTAAATCATCCATGATCGTAAGTAATGACGAGATACAAATATTGTTACTACGAATTGACTATCACATGTGACATTTCTTACTTGTGAAGTAAATAACTTATCTCACAAGTTAAAGTGTGGTGACACTTAAATGAACACGTGGATGTGTTGTTATAGAACAAAACATTGGAGACGGACTAGGAGATTTCACATGGATAACTATCTGAGTGTCAGTGGTTAATCTCTAACATTTGATAGTTGAATTGGTTATTTGACTTAGGTCATCGTAGTGCCTTATATGAAGATAGTCGTACTTCGATGATGTTGGATATTGCTCTGCCAAGGGCTGCTAATACAACATCGTTAGGGTATGTCAAGAATCATATGAAGGTTATGGATGATTAATAGAAAATTTGTCAATCTTAGATAGTAAGATATTATGATCTACATTTCATTAAGTTAAGTTGATAACAAAATCTTTGGCCAAGTTATACTCATAAGTTGAAAATGAGTTTTCGACTTGTATTGACTTAATATTGGAATGAAAGATATGATCGATAATTAAGATTGACACATATCCATATCTCGTAATTGATCGGATCATATTGACGAATGAATTATAGTTTCACAGTAAATGAATAAGTTTAATTTTGTTATACCACGTGACATCTCTCGGAACATGTATTACCTTGACACATTACTAGATGTCAATCTGGGATGACAAATGTGAATTGGTGATAAATTAAAAAGGGTGTTTTAATTTATCGATTTTGATTAGATCAAAATAATAATTCATGTCATTAGGTATCGTGATTGTAAACCTAATGAATTACACACAAAAGGAGATCTAGAATAATGACATTTACCAAGTAATTAATTAACAAGTATTGGATAAATTATTTAATTGAGTTGCTTATTAATATGCTCGAATAAATTAATTGAATTAACTAATTTATGGACCAGGTTTAATTAAACAGGTTAATTAAATATTAGACCGAATTAAGCGACGAGCCAAGCCAATTTGAGCTTATATAAATAAGTTATTAGGGTTTGAAAACTGCAAAGATTTTCATTATTCTTGCTAGTACAAGAAAAGTAAAATCCTAATTCTCTATCAATCTTGATCCCTTTGTAGATTTTCATTGTAGGTTGGACAATTAGACAGTTGTGAATTACAGATCATGATTATTGGAACAAAAGAACAGCAAAGGAGTTTGCAGAATTCAACAAAGGTATAATTCATATCATAATTTCTATCTAGACATAAAGCAGATCATTGGTGGGAATTGAAATTTGTATTATTTTCTGTTGTGCATGATTAAATAAATTTCCAACAAGTGTCCCCCCATCCTTCGTCTTGAAGTCGACAAAAGCTAAAAGCCTAAAACATTAGGAGATGTGCTCAACTCCATGTAACAAGGTGAAAGTATCATAAAGTGACTCGATCTTGTTTAGAATTTTGAATGGCAATGAGCAATTAGTAGATGCAAAAGAGTGCATGATATTCCTTATTTACTTGCATAATCACGCATTAAAGTGCATATATATAATAAAATCATTAAAGAACACCAGCCCAAGTGTAGAAATCTCCAGAGTTTAGGAAATATTTTGTAATTGATTATGTTTGATTAGGTACCTTATTTAGATTAGGTGAAATTCACTTTTCCTTTTCTAGAATCTTACTTAGTTTAGTTCTTCACTTTTACTATAAATTCGATTCATATGGTTGTAAATTAATCATCAAAAAGTAATACATTTAACTTTCGTATTCCATTTGAATTTCCATATGGTATCAGAGCAAGGTTCTTTCCTAACCTTGCCATCCAAGTCATTAATCGTCAATGGCAAAAAACATGGTACACAGCAAAGAGTCAACAACCTCATAGTCTGTCAATAGTGAAGTTGAATCTCTCTTAGCCATGAGCCCTGGTGGACTCGATAATTCATTATTCCAATTCGTAGTAGAAAAATTGAATGGAAAAAATTATTAAGAATGGGCTCTGTCTATTAAACATACATCGATGGAAAAGAAAAACTAGGATATCTTACTGGAAAGAAGAAGAAGCTTGCCTCGATTGACACTGTCCATCTACAAAGATGGCAATAAAAAAATTCAATGGTAGGAGCGTGGATGGTTAACTCTATGACTCCCACAATTGGAGAAACTTACCTTTTTCTACCAACGCAAAGGACATGTGGAACGCTTTATGGGACATGTAATTTGATATTGAAGATTCATCTAAAATCTTTGAAATCCAAACTGGTTTATGGCAGATGAAACAAAGGGAAATAGAGATAAAATATTATCTTGAAATAAATTTCCTCTTGCAAGAACTCGACCAAAACCTTGAAGAAGAATCGGATAACCTAGCTGACAGCGTACGGGACAAAAAATTTGAAAAACGAAAAGGCATATGTGTGTCTGGCCGACTTGAATTGAGACCTTGATGACGTAAGGGGCCAAATTTTGAGCAAGCGACCCTTGTTGCCGTCTTGTGTAGCCTTCACTGAATTACGTAGAGAAGAAAACAGATGCAAAATAATGTTGAAGGAAAGAAAGAACGATGGCCTGGAAGAAGACGACAACAGATCTACCTTAATATCCAAAAAAATTGGGCCAAATGGGTCTAATTTCAATTTTAAAGAAGGTGGGTCAAATGGGTTGATCCAAGGTTTTAAAATATATGGGCCAAGTCAATTGAAGAGATATTATGGATTAGGCCCAACTTTAAAAAGGACATCGACAAATGGGCCTGGATTAAAAAAAAAAAGAGAGAGGGGGACACCCTTAGTGTGATCATTGTAAAAAACCAGGACATAAAAGAAGAAACGTGTTGAGATTTACATGGAAAACAAGCAGATTGGAAATCAAGACTCATGGTTACCCAACATATGTTGATCTTATTGATGAAAAAATAACTCCAATCCAAACGGTGCATTCAATCCCGAACAACTCAATAAAATGTTTTCAAGTTTCCAAAGATCCGGACCATTCAGTTCACTAGCTCTTAAAGGTAATTTTTTAAGAGCTTTCCATACAATCACCCCATCAAAAGCTCCTTGGATTATTGATTCTAGAGCGTCCGATCACATGATGAACTCTTACTACCTTTCTTCCATATACTTCACTTGTGCTAGCAATATCAAAGTCAACATCACATATGGTTTACTCTCACCTGTAGCAGGAAGATGAAGTATTCATATTTTTAACTCCATAAGTCTAGAGTCTGTTCTTCATGTTCCAAATCTATCTTGTAACTTACTCTCAATTAGTCAATTAACAAAAAATTCTAATTGCTCTGCTGAATTCCTCCATCATATTGTATATTTCAAGACCTATCATCGGAAAAGATGATTGGCAGGGCTAGGAAATGTGAGGGACTTTACTACCTTAAAGAGGTAGATGCGAGTAAACGAAATCAAATTATAATTTGTGATTCTGCTTTTATTCCTAGAGATAATGAAATTCTATTATTGCATAATTTGCATTTAAGAATAGGTCATTCCAATTTTTAGTACTTGCAACATATATTACCTACCATGTTTTTAAATAAAATGACCACTAATCTTCAATGTGAGTCTTGTGAATTGGCAAAACATCACCTTACCTCTTTCCAAAAATCTACATACAAACTATTGAAATCATTCTCCTTAATTCACAATGATTTATGGGGCTCGTCTCGAACCCATAATCGAACTCACAAAAGATGGTTTGTAACATTTATTGATGATCATATTCGAATTTGTTGGGTTTATCTCCTAAAATAAAAGGCTGATACTCGAACTGTATTAATAAATTTTCATTCGATGATCCAAACACAATTCCAAACAAACATCCAAATTTTGTGCACACATAACGGTGCAAAATGTTTTAATAGCATCTTGAAAGAATATCTCCAACAACATGGAATAATCCATCAAAGCTCTTAGTTGACACTCCCAACAAAATGGGATTGTCGAATGAAAAAATAGACACCCCCTTGTGGTTGTCCGTGCGTTGATGTTTACCACAAATATGGCTAAACAATTCTAGGGAGATGCCATTTTAACCTCGGCTTACCTCATAAATAGAATACCCAGTCGTATATTCTCATTTAAATCACCTGTCCAAAAATTTCAAGAATCCTTTCCCAATTCTTATCTTTGAGTCAAACTTACCTCTCCAAATATTCAGTTGCACTGCATTTATCCGTATACACCCTCATTACCGAAGTAAACTTAACCCTCATCCGTGTAAATGTGTCTTTATTGGATACTCACCTACTCAAAAAGGCTACAAATGCTATGATCCATCCACAAGAAAAGTATTTGTTAGCGTGGATGTCACATGCTTCGAATGTACCCCTTCTTTTAAAAAATTCTCTTTTCATGGAAAGAATTTGAGTGAAGATCAGCTCCCAAGTAATGATCGATTCTTCGACTTTGATCTCTCATCCATTGAACCTAAGCACACCTTCAATCACTTCTCATCATAACATGTCAGTTACAGAAGAAAAATTAAACTCAGGAGGAGATGCAAGATAACAAGCTAACAATGAGATATTAGTTTATTCAAGGAAGCCAAAGCAAATGTATATGGAGAATCTCACACCGAGGCATCAAAAGAGTTAGAACTGATAATAACTCCAGATATTCTTGAGACTCTTCATATAATAGCTCCAGATATTCTTGAGATGCTTCCTGTTTCGGACACAATTGAATTCTTAGATAATGACTTACCTATTGCTCTCAGGAAACAATCTCTATCGTGTACTCTTTACCCTTATTCAAAATTTGTTTCCTATAATGCTCTATCTGCAGGGTTTGCACCTTTTCTTCTAACCTTGATAATACAGAAATTCAAAGGAATATTCAAGAAGCCATGACTATTTCAAAATGGAAATATATAGGAAGCCATGACTATTTCAAAAACTTGATCATTTGATTACCCGCAAGTGAACGGGATCATAAACAAGCAATAAAGTGGTGTGTAGAGTGTCGAACCACGAAGATTATATGTTTGATCAAGTTAAAGCTAACACTATCCTTAATCGAATAGAAAAATTGAGTTGTAATTAAAAACTATTAAATCTATCAAAACCTAAAAGCAATGTAAGAAAATTTATCAAATTCACAAGAGATATTGCTAAGATGTAGAATTTCCCTTGTTATTCCATTTTTAATGTAACAATTAAATTGACAATTTGAAATTATTCATGTTGGTCAATATTTTTAATTTAATTGAAAGCTTCTCTCAATAATAATCAAATCTATTCCCCTCATGTGATTCTCCTATCTCTCGATGAAAGATGCAAACATGATAAATGCATTAGTAAGTGCTAGAACACCTATTGAAACCATATAAAGTATAGAGGTATATCTCTATCCTCTATCGAACCTTACAATGTTTATTATATTGTACTAAAATTCTATTGTCTCTCTCGATAACAATAAAATCCACTAACAATATACCATCAAACAATTAAAAAAAACTATAAAAACGATAATAAACATCCACAAATAAAATCAATGTAAAGTCAAAATAATTAATTAAAAGCTAAAAATATCATAACAAGGGTTCATCTCATCCTAATAATGTATAAAACTAGGATAACATATTGAAATTATAAGAAATCATATATAAGTGAAAAAACATAACCCGATTTTTGATAAGCTAAGAAGATGAAGATAAATCTTGAATCTCTTCAATGGTTTATTAATGAATCTCCACTTGTGCTCTCTCTTCTTGTCCAATATCAAGTTTGAATCTTCACTTGATTGAATTCTTGCAAGTCCCCTTCAATTCTCTCACAAAAATAATGAATTCTCCTCCTTTGATGATGATAATTGATGAATATAAGAGTATATTATGTATAAGAGATATATATGAGAGCCTATCCTCCTGTTAGGTATTTGTAGGGGTCGAAAATTGGTGAAAAATCATGCCCAAATTGGTTTTCAAAAGAGTTCCAATCGAATAAGGAAAGTTACACTCGCACGCGGATTTTTTGTCTCTATACTGTAGTCAATATTTTGATCATAACTTTGTCTCCTGATATCCGATTGAGTTGATTCAAAATGTGTCAGAAAGCTAACTAAAAGGGCTACAATTATTCTGAGATAGATGTTTTCCAATTTGGACATTTACTATGCCAGAAATTGCTCTCAATCCTTGACTAAAAATCTGGAAGATATATCATGTAATTGGAAGTCGATTTATGGTAATATTCTGATGATATTCCATTTCTTTTTTACTTCTATTGCATTCAACTAACTCCCATCAATCTTTAAAATATCTCTTATGGTCCAATTCAACTGTTGGATATTTGTAATTTGGCCCTCAACTTTGTACTTTGCCATTTTCACCGTTTTTTCACTTCTTTCTTTCAATTTAACTTCCAACCATTGAGTTTTGCTAATAAATGAAATATACAATAAATTACTCTATAATTTTTTTTAAAGAAATATAAAATATCTATATTTTTAGGTCTACATAAGTGTATAAAATACACTTATCAACAGTTCTAGAAGAAATGCAAGCGTTGGAGAAAAACAAAACTTGGGATGTGGTAGAGTTACCGAGAGGAAAAAGACATGTTGGGTGCAAATGAGTTTTGAATGTGAATTTCAAAGTTGATGGGACAATTGAACTGTACAAACCTCGTCTAGTTACAAATGGATATGCACAGACCTAAGACATTGACTATACAAAAACATTCGCTCCTGTGGAAAAATTGAACACAATACTGGGTATCTTGTCCTTAGTAGCAAATTTGGATTGGCCTCTCCAACAGCTTGACACGAAGAAAGTATTTTTGAATGAAGAATTAGAAGAAGAGGTCTTCATGACGTTACCTTCAGGCTTCAGTAGGAATGAAGAAAACAAAGTGTGTAAACTTGAAAAATCTTTGTATGGCCTCAAACAGTACCAAGAGCATGGTTTGACAGATTTGCAAGAGTGTTAAAGAGTCAAGAAAAGGATAAGACACTCGAAAATCATTTGAAAAGACAATTATAAATTGCTAGTTGGCAAACTAATTTACCTTTCACGCACTAGACCTAACATTGCATTCACAGTTAGTATGGTAAGCCAATACATGCATTCTCCAAAGGAAGCTCAGTTAGAGACAGTATACAAAATACTTAGATATGTCAAAGGTATTCCTAGAAATGGACTTTTCTTCAAGAAAAATGAAAGAAATGGAGTAGAGTCTTTACTGATGCAGATTGGGCTGGATCAATAGAAGATTGGAGATCAACTACTGGCTACAGTACCTTTGTATGAGAAAATTTGGTAACCCGTAGAAGTAAGAAGCAGAATGTAATAGCTAGAAGCTGTGCTAAAGCCGAGTTGAGAACAATTTTACAAGGTATATGCGAAGGACTATGGATAAAGAAACTACTGGAAGAATTATAGTCTATGGTAAACTTTCCAATCAAGCTCTATTGCGAGAACAAAACCGCTATCAATATCTCCTTCAGTCCAGTCCAACATATTTGAACCAAACACATAGAAGTTGATAGATTCTTTATCAAAGAAAAAGTTGAAGGCGGGATCCTATGCATGACCTATGTGCCTACAAAAGAATAAATTGCAGATATCTTTACCAAATGACTATCTTGACCAAATTTCGAGAATTTAATTAGTGAGTTGGATATGATCAATATCTACGACTCAACTTGAAGGAGAGTATAGAAATCTCAAGAGTTCAGGAATTATTTTGTAATTTATTATGTTTGGTTAGGTACCTTATTTAGATTAGGTAAAATTTACTTTTCCTTTTCCAGAATCTTACCTACTTTAGTTCTTTACTTATACTATAAATTAAGTTCATATGGTTGTTAATTAATCATCAGAAAGTAATACAATTACTTTCATATTCGATTCCAATTTCCATGCCAAGCGAAAGGTATGGAGAGACAAAGGGAGATGATGCCACGAATTGCTGATGAATGCGTAAAAATGCAGTGTTAAGAAGATGGTTTTAAGATTTCAATATCAATAAAGTATAAAAGATTTTGACTATGAGGACCTCTTCTGTTTTGGTCATGAATTCTTTGATGAAAATAAAAACAAATTATAAATGATTAAAATAGACAAGTATGATATAGAATAAGTAGAGGAAGAGATCTTTTTGTTTCTCTCTCTACACACACATATGGAACATGGGGAGAGATGTGCTTTGAATTTTTTTAGGTAGTGTAATTTGGTTTCTCTCTTTTATTTTTTATTTTGTAATTGAGTAGGACTATATTTACATGTGTATTTTATTAGTTACAAGAGAAAAAGAGCTAAATAATTCTATCTCAAGACAAAATAACAATGACACATAATAAGTAAATCAAAGAAACTAATGAGGATGCATACATGATCTAGTCAACATAGATCTGGTCTTTTGATATGTGTCTTGGTCATACTAATAGCCGTACTAGGGATCACTAGAAAAGGAGAGGGCTAGCGTCTAGGAGAAGAAGCCCCTCCAAGATCTGCTTGAGATTGACCTCTTGACTACTAGTAACATCTATGATACCTTTCACTAAAGTTTTAGTCTCTAAACAGTTGTACTGATTGCTTTTTGAGAGAAAGTCACAATAGTAGTCAATAGGGGTTTGATGCTGATAGATGTAGACTTCAAAGAAGACAGAAGACCCAATAGCTTTGAGTAATGCTATTTAGTTCCATTGTGACTGCAACCCCAATATAGGTAGCATTAATGTGGTATTAATTGGTGAGTAGAATTAAATAACTGATTTGATTTCACATTTTGTTTAACTTATCATCTGGTGTCACCTAGATTGGTGTTGTAACCCCAATAAGGTTACATAGCATTACTCAATACCTATAGCAATAATAATAGCAGAAGCATAAATAACTAAAGGAGCCCTAGTAAAGTTACAAGAAATAGTAGGCTCAAGAGAGAGGGATAATTACTGCATAAGAGGATATCTTAAGAGGAGCTACTAGGGGATATTTTTCTTTTTGACCTATCACTATTTCTTTTTGTTGAAAGGTCTATATTACCCTTAATGAAAAGATTTTTTCTATATTGCAACATATATCCTAATCTTTTAAATATTTTATCTTGTATTTATTCTATTTTGAATATAATTTCATTCTATGATCTAATAAATTGGAATAATCTGCAACATATTGTTCACATTTATTATTTAATATATTATATTCTTCAGAAGATGCATCCATACTTTCTAATTGAGAATACATATTTTTTATTACTTCTAACATTCTCTCTAATAAATTATCCAATCCTTTAATTGTATATCCTGTCATTTATTAAAATGATCATCAAATCATGATATTAATCCCTACGATTCTTTAAGATCTTAAAAAGATTCATTCTAATTTTAGCAAAAGTTTAATAGTTTTACCTTAGGTTTGATCTGGACTTGTATTCTTAGAACCGAGTGACCTTCGAGCTCTGAATCTGTAAACTGCTTCCTTCAACGACCTCCTGCCTTCATGAAATTGTTACTGTTTCAGCTACTTGCTCTCACTGTATCAACTTCTAAAGAATAAAATCCTAGATTTTTGTTAAAGAAAAACTTTCTTTTTGCTAAAATAAGAAGAAAACTTTTTTATCAGATCTATCAAGAATCTATGGGAATGAAGATTTTAGAAACTTATATTCATATCAAGAATATTGGAGTTTTATTTCTATCAAAATTTATACAAGACTTCTATTTGATACAAAGGGATTTCCAGAAGAACTGGTTTCTTAAATTGAGAATGAATTTTTAGTAGCTATTGCTTACAACTCGGGATTTCAAGATAAGATGAGATGATCTTCTTCTATGGTAATGTCTCTATTTATACAGGTTTATGAGATTCTATTACATCATTGATTACATCAGCAAGGCACACTTGCCTCTCTATTTTCCTCCTTGGGCCTACATGATGCTTCAACTTTTTATTCAAAGAGCATCTTTTTCTGTTATTGCTCTTATCTTCAATGTCTTCACATGCAGTTGTATACCTTTGTCAAAGGTGCTCTATTCCTCTTCATTTCTTCACATGCAATTGGGGCACTCCCTTAGCTGGCAGGATTGTTTTATAGTGGTAGAACATCCTGAAAATTGATGTATATCAAATATTGTAATATAGTCTTTTAAAATTTTCCATTTTGCATATCCTCTATTGGATACCACCATCCAACTTTCATATTGGCACAAGGACGAAAATTTTTTATCAAACAAATTTTTGGCAATGTTGAAAATGGCTTTAATTCCAAGTGCTCTTCTATATTTGATCCATGATTTTGTCACTTTTGGGACTTTTCTATTATTCTCTGTAACATCAATTTGGAAATTGGCTGTAACATATCCAATTGAGATTATGTGTTCAACTTGATAGTAAACAACTCCATCATATTCTTGGCTTATTGAATAGAATTTCAAAAATGTTTTTCTTCCTCTGGCAAATCTGGATACTTCTTTAATAAATATGTCATCAAACTTCGAAATTTCAATAAAGTCTTTTCCTGGATATATCAAATCCATGAATCCATAGTCTGCCATAATTTTTATAAATGAAGGGTCTCCTCCTTCCATGGCTGTTATTCTAGGATAAACTCATTTTTATTTCATAAGCTATTTGACTATTTCGGTATATTTTTCTTCTTTTGGATCTAAAGGGATTTTATCTTCTTGATCTATGATGTTGATTGTTTTTGTATCTCTTTCATCTCCATGTATCATAATTTTCTTGGTTGATGATACAGAAATGGAATCTCCTTTATTATCAGTTGGTTGTTGTCACGTCTGGGTTCACTACTGCTTCCAGCTGTCTCTGTTTGGTATTAATTTGGAAAACTCATTTCTGAGCTCTTTGGTATATCTGTCTCAGATAGTATATCTTTTAGTTGAGCTGCAATAGCATTAACTTGATTTTTGAGTTCTATGACATATTTTTGATGCTCAGTAGTGATATTCAACAGTATTTTTATATTTGAGTTGAATATCTCTGAGATCTGAGTTGCTCCAGAGTTTATATCTTCGGATTCTTCTCTAAGAAAATCTTTCATTTTTTGTATATGTAGGATAGACTAGTATAATTTCATGACCTTGTCTTTATCCATCAGTAAATTCTATGTTTTTACTGAGAAAATCTGCAAGAAAATTATTAACTCCTTTAATATGAACTATATCAAAATTATAAAATGCTAAATAAGCTTGTCATCTATGGAGCCTTCTGTACTAAGGTTCTGATGGTAGTTTATTCCTGACTAATTCTGTAACTTGAGAATTATCAGTTTCAACAATAAATTTTTCGGGCAATAAGAATAATGAGAACTTTTTTATTTCTCTAATAATTGCTAGTAATTCTTTCTCATAAGTAGTATATTTTATTTCTGCTTGGTTAAATGTTCTACTTGAGTATCAACAAGTTTCATTTAGATCTGTTTTTAATATTACTGTCCAATATTTATCTGAGGCATCAGTATTAACAATCAAATTATCTTTTTTATTTGGTAGTCTTAATTTTGGTAAATTTTTGCATTCTTCTTTTAATGATTTAACTATTCCTGTATGTTTTTCATTCCATTCTTTAGTATTTATTTTTCTAAGTAAAACTTGTATTTTATATCTTTTCTTATAAAGATTTTCAATGAATCCTCCTGCATAGTTTAAATATCCTAAAAATGTTTGTATCTGTTCTTCGGATATTTTGGATATATTAGTCTGTAGTTTTATTCATCTTTTATCTATTGTTAATCAAAGAAAGTCTTATCTCTCGTGTTTCTATTATAGATTTCTTTTTAAATAGTACAATTCTTTCTTTTTTACATTCTCTAATAAATTTGATTAAATGATTTTTATGTTCTTCTTTACTATTAGAACATATTAATATATCATATATATAAACTATTAGAAATTTATTAAACTTTCTAAATATATTATCCATTTTCCTTTGATATATTTGTGGTGCATTTTTTAGACCAAATGCCATAACTAACTATTCATATTTTCCTTGAAGTGTGCTAAATGCAGTATATTGTATGCTATCTTCTTCCATTTTTATTTGCCAAAATCCTGATTTACAATCAAATTTAAAATAATATTGTTTTCCTCTTGTAAGATTTATTAACACTTCTTTATTTGGTAGAAAGTAACCATCAAATTTAGTATATTTGTTTAATTCTTTATAATTTATGACCATCCTAACTTTTCTTCTAACTTATTCAGAATGTTTCATAACCATAAAGGCTGGACTACTATGAGGTTCATTATTAGGTCTAATAAGTTTTTGTTCTAACAATTCTTTTATTTGATTTTTAAATTCTTGTGTATCTTCTATAGTATACATCATTGGTCTAATTCTTATTATAATATTTTCTATTAAATCTATTTTGGCTTTTGGGGGATGTGGTTTTCAAAATAATAATGGATTTTCTCCATAAACATTTTCTAGTTGTTCAATGATTTTTTCTATATTCATTTCTATTTCTGTTTTTAGAATTTTTTATATAATATTCTTTTATTTTTTATTTCATTATTAATAATTGATTTTTTCTCCCATTTATCACCACGCTGAGTTGGCTGAACTCTATAAGGCTTAAATTCTCTAGGAATTTTTAATAAGTGTCGGCAAGGTGTTTGTAACATTATCATATAATTATTTTGTTTATAATATTGAAATTGTTGTATAAAATCATTTCCTAATAATATATCACATTCTAATTTATCATATTTATAAATTTTATTTATTGTTACTTGTTTACTTCCAAGAATTATATTAACTTTATCAGCACTATTAATTATTTGAGTACTTTCTCCTGTAACTCTAGTTATTTTTATATTATAATTATTATTCCATGATTTAATTAAAAAACTTTAAAATATTGTTATATCACTTCCTGTATCTATTAAAACACAAGTTGTTATATTTGTTTCTACAATAGTAATTTGTATATACACAGTTAATGGAAAACTTATCTAATTATTCATCTAATTCTTTTTACATAATGTAGTTTGTCCATTATGAACAATATATAATCCTTCTCTTTTTTTACTATAATCTTCTAATCCATTTAGAAAACTCATTCCTAAAAGTATATGGGGATTTATATCCATACTTTTATCTATATAACATGGTATTAAAAGATATATTCCTTCTATTTTTATTGGTACCTTAACTTCTAAATCTATTATATATACTTGTCAATCAAAATTTACATACTTATATGGCTCAGTTTTATGAGTTATTAGACCTTTATTTCTAATCGAAGCTATATGACATTCACCAGCTCCAGTATCTATTAATATATTTGGTCCGTTTATGTTTTCTCTTCCATTATAATATTTTCCTTCTATTTTCATATTTCCAGCATTCCTATGCAATTTTACCTCTTTTATTTTGTTGATTTTTTCTAATTGATTTTTATTAGGTATTTTAAAACTTTTTGATATTTTTATTAATTTTCTATCCTTAAATATAATATTATTAGAAAATTCTCATTCATTTAATGCTGTTATTTCAAATTTATTTTTTGTTATGTTAAATTCATATTCCTCTGGAATTAAACTTATTTGTTTATTTGGTTATATTATTTTACTAATATCTTTACATTCTTTATGAACTTCAATATATGGTTTATTGGAATAAATATTTCCATAATTAGAATTAGTAAATGTATATAAAAACGCTATATTCTATAGTCATAATTTGATCACCTGGTTGCATAATATCATCTCTATAAAATTTAAAATGTAGTCCTAAAATTTCATTAAAATTTCTATCTTTTAATGATACACAATATTAACATGTAAACATAATTTTTTGATATGCTAAATTTCCTTCTATTGTTCCTAAATGACTATCCTTTAACTTTATTATTCTTCCATCATGTAAAGTTATAGTTAAGGGTGAATCTATCCCTTCTCTAAATAGTGATTTAAATATTATTTGCATTCCTGATAAATAAAAAATATTGGATTTTTTCACTTTGTTTTGTACTAATCTTTGTTAATAGTTTGTCAACTGTATTTTTTGTTAAAAAATTTAATTTATGTTCCCCATAAGTTGTCCTTACATCTATAGTTTTTTATATTTTGTGATATTCATTTATTGTTATTATTTCTCTTTTTCAAATTCTATCGAAGACTTCTCATTTTCCTATTTTTAAATCTAGCGATAATTTTTACAATTTTCTAAACTTGTTATTATCAAAAGTGACTTTTAATACATATCCTTCTATTCTTTCATATTCTTGTATATTTATGCTATTACTTTCTATTTCTTCAATTTCTTTATTCGGATCCTGATTCATTCTCTGTTTCACTTATATATACTTCTTCATTATAATATTCTTCAATATCTGATATTTCATTTAATTTATCTTTTATTTCTAAGTATTCTTTTTGTAATATTCTAACTTTCTTTTTATCACAATCAGGGCTTATATGACCTATTTCTCCATAATTCCAACATTTACACTGACTTTTATTTTTATTTTTATTCATCTGTTGATTATATAGGTTATTTTTCTTTTGTAATACCTTCTCGTAGATTTTATATGTTTTTTATTAAAATTTCTAAAACTTTTAAACTTTTTATTTTTATACTTTCTTTTATTAATTCTTCTTTCAGTATTATATCTCCATTGCACAAGGGTTTTCATATCTTCACAACATATTTTAGTTAATTTTCTTGATTTTTTCATTAATTATCTTTGTTGACATATATATGCAAGTCTTTCAAATAAAATTTTTATTCTTGAACCTAAAGTTCTAGGTATTCCAATATTATCTCTAACATATTTTTCAAATTCTATTTTAAAATATATTCACCATGAACCTGGTAACTTATTATAATACATGTCTTGGTATACTTCTTGATTTTCATTACTATAAAATTGAACATAATAGTAATTTTTAAATTCACAAGTATATTCTTTAATTTTACACATATCACATATTATTAAATTTATTAATTTTATTCTAGCATTATCTTTTTCTCTTATTGATTCTTTTTCAACATTTCTTATCCAATTTTCTCCTAAAAATTCATCTGAAATATATTCTACTAATTTTTCTATACATTGTCTATCTGACTTAATTATTTTCGTTTGCACATTTCTTTTTATTAATGTTTTTGTATCATTGTTTATTCCTTCCCACCAATTTCTAACATCTCCTTCAAATGATGCTATTAAGAAATTTATTCTTCTTTCAGTATTTTCCCATGTGTCATCTTTGTTATATAAAAAGAATAATATCATTGAATTTGCCCAAGTTAATAAGGCCTTTTTAGTATCTATTTTACAATTTAAGTCTAGTTTTATTCCTCCACGATTAATTGGTTTATCATAATTATCATTTAATTCAAATCTATCTTTATATTTATTTCCTCTAGATGGTTGTCTATTTCTTACTTTATCATAGAATTGTCTATATGGTTTATTATATATAGGTGCATAACTTTCATCTGTATCATGTAATTCCTGTTTAGAGGTTCCTACCGCATTAGGTCCTCCTCCAGTATTCATTAAAACTTGGTATTCACTTATATCATTTAGGCTTAATTTATCAAAATTTTCTATTATCAAGTCTAATTCTTCGCTCATCTTCTTTTTCTTCTACTTTTAATTTTTCTCTAGATTCTTCTTCTTCTTCTAATATTTTTGGTAATATATTCTTTCTAAATTCATCATCCATACTTTCTGTTTTTATTACTATATTTTCTTTTTCTATATGTTTATTTCCTATTCGAGACATTTCTTTTTCTATAAGTTTTTTTTTATCTTTATTTTTATTATTTTCTTTTAATTCTCTAATTTCAATTTTTAATATATTTATATCGTTTCTTGTTTCTTTTACTTCATTTCTTAAATCTTGTACATCATTTATTAACATTTTTATCAATGATTTTAATTCTTCCATATATTCACTTATTGACATCTTAATTTTTTCTTATTTCTAACTTATAGGTTAATTTGCATCTTTTATCTTCATTTTTATCTATTATTTTTCCAAATCTTTTCTCAGATGCATCTGGATCTACTAATTCTTCTTTTATTATAGTAAAATATTTACTCTCAAGTCTTAATTTTTCACATCTTAATTTTATTAATTATCTATTATTTGATACTCTCATTCCTTCTGGTATTAACATTATATTTCGTATTTCCTCTAGTATTTTTTCCATTTTTATAAGTAATTTATTTAATTTTAAATGTGTATTATTACTTGTACTCATACTTTTCCTTATAATATAAATTATTTTCTTCATCTTCATATATATTAATAATTTTTTCATATGTATATATATCTTTTATTTTTTCTATCATTAATTTATCTAATATTTGTTCCTTTATTTCTTTAGGAGGTTTTTAATTATTGTTAAAGTCATTATTTTTAATCTATTATGGACAGGTTTTAAAAATATATAACTACCTTTTTCTTCTTCTAAACACCAATAATTATCTATTTTTCTTATTTTAATTTTCATGATCTCTATGGCTCTGATACCAATAAAGGGGGTGCTACTTAGAGCGTACAAAAATCAAATAAATCTAATAAATTTAATAATATGTTAAAATTCAAGCAGCATTTAATTTTTTAAGTACTAAAATGAAAGATTTTTATTTTTCATTAACATATTATGTAATATTGTAAAAGGAGGTATTCTGGGTATCAAAATTAGTCAAAAGCTATTTTTGAAGAATGACATTTCTATTTGGATCATTTCCATGTATTTCCCGAGCTACTAGAAGGAGAAACACTATCTAGGACATGCTCAGGAGAAGTTCCAATAACTAGTATAATAGGAGAAGACGTATCAATGGAAACCATCGATGGAATCGGAATTAAGAAAGATGCTACAGAAGAACTAGCCTAATGATGCCCAAATGTAACTACAATAACTGGATCCACTAAGTATTCTGCTCGGAATTAAGAAAGATGCTACAGAAGAACTAGCCTAATGATGCCCAAATGTAACTACAGTAACTGGATCCACTAAGAATTCTGCTCTAAATGTCGAAGAACTAGCCTAATGATGCCCAAATGTAACTACAATAACTGGATCCACTAAGTATTCTGCTCTAAATGTCCACTAAGTATTCTGCTCGGAATTAAGAAAGATGCTACAGAAGAACTAGCCTAATGATGCCCAAATGTAACTACAATAACTGGATCCACTAAGTATTCTGCTCTAAATGTAGACATTTAGAGCAAGATACTAGCAGCTTATGGTTTACATTTAGAGCAAGATATTAGCAGCTTCTCATAAACCATAAGCTGCCAAAGGTAAAGTTCTCGCCATGATCTATTTAGACCTATCATGGAGCTTATGCTATAAGTTGAGCTCAACAAAATCCCTAGCTTCACTATGTTAACACAAATCGAAGATGGCCTCATCAATCATCAAGGGCATCCCAATAATCTTAACCAACACAAATAAAAAGCTCTCGGTACATAAATGAACATGCAATAATGGAAAGGAAACCCATAGATGAGTAAAAGGGATCTCATGCTTCAGGTGAAAATCACTAGTCCATTTCAAAACCTTTACCGGTAGTCCTGGACATGGTTCGAGTTGGGTTGGTTTTAAGTCCGTCTCAAAACTAAAATTGAAATCAACTCGATTAGTTTGGGTAAATTCCAAGTCAAATCGATCCAATTCAACTATTGAACCCAAACCAATCAAAATTGGTTTGAGTCGGTTTGGAAATTGGTCCGAACCAAAATTTCTGTATGTGTATATATACAGAAATGATCTCCTAAACACTAGTACTTATCTTATGTTGAGCATAGGTGATATATCATATCATTAATTAGTGAATAAGTTAATGGTGGGTCCAATGAATTTAATGATTCACCAATTAACTGGTGTGTCATGTCACGGTATTTAGGAGATCATTACTCTGTGTGTGTGTGTGTGTGTGTGTGTGTAGTAAAAAGCCTATTTTTCAAAAATTATTGTGTATATCCGATAGTTACGAATAAATAATTACATCAAAATGAAAAACAACATATAATTTGAAATTGGAGTTTACAAATAAATAATTCTTCTCCTTGCTTTTCTTTTCCTTCAGAATTTGGATTTTTGGTAGAAGAATCATAGATGGAAAAGAAATTATTTGAGAAATAGTTATGTATGTTATTGATTATTTTATTTTTTTAAGTGTAAAACTATAAATTTTAAAATGAAAATTGTATTGCCAGGTTGGGTTGGGTAATTGACAAGTTGGTTGCTTAAACTGCGACTAACTCAACCCAACTTTTTAATAGTTAAAATTTTTCGAACCAAACCATTTTTTTCATTCAAACCAACTCGATTTAGGTTAGTCAATTTTTTGATTTTTTTGTCCATCCCTATTCATTGAGCATCCCTTAAGGCTTCAAAAAGAGCTGACTATAATCATCCTCATGCAAAAGATGAATCAAGATATGCTCATAACCAATTAATTCACTACAAAGCCTAATTTCTGAAAACATTTTAGAGTTAAGATGCATGAGATGTTAGCAACCCGGGTAAAATTCAACTACAACTATTTTAGCTTTTAATGAAATCTCAATTGGGTCACTAGACTTTAATTATTCTTAATTTGATAACTGAACTTTAAAACGAATTTTTACATAATTGCCAAGTGACATACAGATTTTCAACTACACCACATCATAAAAACTTAAAAAAAAAAAAAATGCTTCTTTAACTTTTTAATATAAAGACATTGCAAAAGTTTCATTTTTATTATTTTTATTCGTAGGGTGTCATGTAGAAATTAAGTAGATAATCAAATGTGATCTGACTACGAAATAAGCAATTTCTGTCGGCCTCAGAGAGGCAAGGTGACATAATGTGACAGTTTTTAAATTCGAAAATAAATCAAATACAGTGACCAAATTGAGACAAATCAAAGTTTAATAACCCAATTAAAATATTCTTGAAAGTTTAATGATCACTAATGAATTTTAACTAGCAACTCTATTGATTAGCAATCCAGCAATATAATGATTTTTGTTAGTTAGTGGCATTCATAAAAAGGAAATTACAAAATATACTAGGTATATGAGGTGTAAATACACTATGTTCACCACATTTTGTAAATTCATATATAGAATTGTTCTTTTGCTCACGATGGGCAATGATAAAATATACCAACAATAGATGTGGCATTTGTAAATTTATATAAATAATTGATCTAATGCCCATAGCGGGCAAGATAAAATGTGCCCATAGCTGACGTGACAATGCCTTTTCAGCTATGGCACAAGCAGCTTTTGCCTGTTGTGGATAGAAGATGATAATATAAAAAAGCCATTTGTTAAAAAAATGGTAATTATATTTAGATCGTAATTTTTTGTAAATATACTATATGCTAGTTGTGTCAAAACTCTCCAATTTTTACTTATTGTTATACTTATGTCCTCGACTTTTTTCATCTCATTTTATTGTTAAAAGCATATATAGTCCTTTATGATGGTTTTTGTCCAAAATTTCTACTGATGTGCTTTAAAATTTGAGACATATTTAGTTGCTCTTTTAACAAGGTTGATATTTTCAAATTAAGTTCCAATATTCTATTCATAGCTCAATAATTTGCATTGAAAGTATAAAATCTTTAAAAAACTACAACAAAGGTCCCAAATTTTTAACAAATATGCGTTTGAAGGACCTTTAATAATTTCCATCCAAAAGTTGTTATTTGACAAAAATACTCATCTACGTGATCCATAGAATTGCCTAACCCTAACCCCAACCCAACCCCAATGCTTAACCTCTAATCCCTAATCCATTCAACCCCACCTATTATTATGTGGTCGAGCATCATCTATATCTATTGCCACCGCCGCCGCCGTTATTGTTGGTCTTGAAGAGAATTTATTTATCTTTATATGTTTCTTCCTAGTTCTCTAAGGTTCTTGTTATGAAGAAATGGAGATGATGGGATGGGAAAATGGAGCTGACGGAGGTGGAGGGAATGAGGTGACGACGGTTGATGTTGTGCAAGGTTGAGGATGGCGTAAATTTTTTTTTTCTTTAACCCAGCCAAAATTAACCCCTAAACCATAACCACCAAGGAACAACCTCCTGTGCTTTGATGACATGAATATTACTAGTGATGATGTTGATGGATTTCAGCATTAAAGTTAGAGTTAACTCGTTGTTTTGCAATGAAAGATATGGGTTCAATCCATTACTTTCTTGGTATTGAAGTCACCTCATCACCTAAAGGTTATTTTCTTTCTCAATCTAAGTATATAACTGATATATTTGAGTGGGCTCGCTTTAGTGATAATAAGTCCATTACTCGTCCAAATATTGCGAGTGTTGTTCATATAGTTATTGAAATTGTTATATTGCTTACTACAGTTTATTGGGTTGTTGTTATTCACATTTTAAGGTATTTTCGAGACATTTATAGAGTCTTTTAGTTTTGTCTTCTTCATCCTTAGAGTATGAGCATATTCTAATGCTAATTGGGCTCGTAATCCTACAAATTGTTAGTCTAATATCAACTTCTGCATCTTTCTTGGCAATTTCTTTATTTCTTGTAATTTGGATGAGCAAGAAGTAAGATATTGTTTATAGATCTTCCACAGAAACAGAATATTGTGCTACAATTTCAACTACTTATAAGATATCTTGGTTATGTTGGTTGTTTTTAGATATGGAAACATTTTTCGCTAGCGTAATCCAATGTATTGTGACAATTACAGTGCTATTCAGATTGTGCTCAAACCAGTAATCCATGAGCAAACTAAATATAATGAGATTGATTGTCATGTCACTCGACATCATCATCAGCTTGCACTCTCTCACGTTACCTTTAGTTCTTTCCTCTATGTACATTATTGACTTGTTTACCAATTCCCACTCCACTTCGCAGTTGCACTATTTATTTGGAAATTTTCGATGCTTCTTGTAGCAGTTTTACAAGTTTGAGGAAAGATATTAAAATACATTAGTTATTTATCTTTAAGAGGAGGTCAGTCTTTTTACTTATTTGCTGGTAAAGGTGTATAAAGTTTATTGCTTGTGCATTTTTATTATGCAATTGAACATGAAATCCTAGCCTCCTTTTCTCTTTTCCATATGTTTATATTATTTAACAGCTAGCCAAGCCCAAATTTCTTGAGACGAGCTAGTTCGCATTCAGCTCATCCCATTTAACATACCTAAATTAGACTCACACACAAAAAAGGTGAGAAAATGATCGTTCGCATGTTCAAACTGCAGTCTGCAAATAGTTCTTCATATTCCAAAGGTACAAATAACTCCTCCATTTTTTCAATATATGTTGGAAAAAAATAAGTGATTTGTGTGTAGATAAATTGTCAATTAACACAATTATCTTAAACTTAAGCATAAGTAATATAATTCAATAATAATACATATATAAGAAGAAGGTTAGAAAAACAAACATTAGGGAGTCACATCAAGGATGCTTCCTAAAGTCTTGTTACCTTCCCTTCATACGGGTATTTTCGGCACTACACGACTCCAAGATAAAATCCATATAACTTACAACCGTTTCTCCTACAATGGGCACAATGATAGGAAGATATATTATAAGCCTTCATCGAGTTGCCAAAAGTATAGGAAAATATAGTATGAAAAATAGAGAGAGTATTTTTTTATGTATTCTAGTTTTCTTCTCAAGTTGTATATTCCATGTTATGTTTAATCCCATAAAAATAAGTTCTTTTTATAGAGAGAAATTCAACCCCTACATACATTTAAATATTTAAGTATTTATTACATTATAAATTAAGGTTTTGATTTTCTAATTAAATAAAAAATTAAAACCAAAATTGAAATTTAAAATAAAGTAAAACTAGAAATTAAAACTTGAATTCAATTTTGAAATTTAAAACTTATTTGATTTTTACGTTACATCAATTTCCCACAAGTTTTAGACTTTCAAAATAGATAACTATATATATAATGGTGGCAACATAATGCTATGCAATAGATGTATGTGTCTTTGGGACTTGAATCTCACTCATAATAATAATTTTCTTTTGAGGAAGTCATAATATACTAAGTTTTGAATTAGGTCCATTTGGTTAAACTTCAATTGTTCTACACACAGTATCAATTTGAACTCTAGTTCGTAGCAGGTAGCGCTCTTAATGGTCATGCGCTCTAATCTTGATTTTTGTAAATGTGTCTAAAAAATAGCCCAATCCCATAGCTACGACCTCATGACAACTTTGACATAACCCACACCTCACGAGACTTCTTACGTTGGTACTCATTGAGGACAAACCCTTCCTAACATCACATTTATTAGCACCATATCACCATAGTGATGAGCACAATAAGTGATGTCATTAGAAGTCATGCAATATAAGTTATTTCGACCAGATTGAACCTTCTTCATGGAATCTTCAATCACAAATGTTGGGTAACTCCCAGAGGTAACTTCCTTAGGGATTAAACCTTCACCTCGATGCTTTATGCATGTCCCCGTTGGATAATAATTTGGTACCATCAATGTACAAAACTTTTATTCTTCGCTTGTGTATTTGCATTTCTACAAAATCTTCTAAACTTTCCAAAATATCAATATCACATATCTAAGTTTAATAAGATAGACAAACAAAATTTTTACTATTGATTTTTAGCAGTATGTTTGAACAGATGCATCCATTTAAGTATTGCATTTCACCTGCAATCTGAAATTTCATTTTAAGCACTTTGCTCAAAGCATCAATTTTACAACTAAGACTAATAACATATAAGTGCATATATCTAAAATTTTAAACACCCCTCACATTCCAAAGATATAATAGCTCACTACCAAATAATGTCTCAATATTCGTAAATCACTATGTAATATTGATAATGTAATTGACTAAGACTAATTGAGACTATATAACATCAATAATCAATGCATACCCTACTTGTCACAAATATGGAGGAATGTATTAAATTATTATTTATCATAACATTACCAAATTATACAACACTTAACAATTCACTGCAATCCTATTGGAAAGTACCAAAATTTATATTTTATTTTATTTAATCTTTATTTATTCTTCAACTTCATTTTGAAGAAAATAGTAAACGTGTTTATTCTTCAAAATTGTAAACTAGATAATTGATACTCATGTTAACAAAGTAAACCAAATATATTTAAGGAATCACTTTAAAAAACATTTTCATGTCACTGTTGACAAACATTAAAATTAATTCGATAAATAAAATTTGTAAAAAACATCAACACTTTTTCACAAGAGCAATTAAGTTGCTATAGGTCATTATCAACAACTTCTAAATTTTTTGTTGGGGAAGTCCTTATTCTAAACTTCTCTCCATGCACTCATACAGTAGTTTAGTAAGAAGTTTGTATAATAATTAACAAATAATATAAATTGAAATGACTTAAATCTCTATATAGATAGTCCATACTTCAATCTTTAAAAGCAAAGGCAACGAGCTTGACCAAGGGTAGAAACATGGTTATTACGTTACTTTGTTGTTTGCCCCTCATTCATATAGAAGTACTCAGATAAGCATAAGCCTGGATCTAAATCTAGAGCTAATGGAAAAAGTATGGTCTGAGATTAACATCTTTAGCCCTTAGAAGTTGAGTGATAACCTTAAAGGCTTGAATGAATAATGTGGAGAATGATAACTACGAATTGGTTGACCATCAAAGTATAATATGTATGTTTCACATTTTCGCAATCTCTTTCAAATACAGTAACATATATTAATTATTTAGATAAGAGTTACACATATAAATTGAATAATAAAATGTCACAGTCTATTGGAGAATTTACACTTGGGCTGAATGTTACTTATGTTGATTAACCATGCAATTAAACCTCCTTTAATATATTAATTAAAAAATTATTGAAAAGTTAAACTTTTGACTTTTTATGAATCATCAAAGGAGAACTGACCAATGCCAAAAAGACAGTAGGAGTAACTCCCTTCTACATATCAACGCATTGCAAAAAATATTCTTTCAATTTGACCTAGGATTTTTTATCAATCATACTTCAACACAAAATTATTTCCAATGCCATTCATGTCTGAAGGTATAAGTAAATCTTAATACAAATATAGACAAACATCTTCCAGCCATGGGCAGGAGTTGCCGTATTGGAAAATAGTCAAAGAGATGCTATAACTAAGATTCTGCGGTCACCTTTATGTCACACCCCAAATATAGATAACCCTATATAAAGGTTGAACCCCAACCTTGAAGGCCTCCACCGTTCCGCCTCTAGAACTTTGTGAGGAAGGTAAATCACGGAATATACCCCAGTAGGTCAGGGAACAAAAGCTGTCTGTACACTGCGCATAGATAACCCTATATTATCATGTGTAGAAATGATATTGATGACTTAACCTAAACATAGGATTTTACACATTTTTTTAAAGATAAAATGAAATAAGCATCTTCACAATAAGGTTCCTGTATATTCTTGCCTGGTCACCTATGATGTACATATGGTATGTTATGTCTAAATACTATATAATCAAATTCCAACATATTTATTTTAAGGATTCAAAAAGTATTTACTATGCCATTTCAAAAGTCATTATACCATAAAAGATTCTCTAAATATAATACAACAAATTATAAGACCAAAATAACAGCCCACAAGATAATTCTATAGGTCATCATCCATGTACATTGAACTCTGGAATCCCGTAAGCCCTGACATCTATGAAGTCCCATGCTCACTTACAATGTAAGAACTACATAAACTAATGCTCAGTAAGCAAAAATCATGCATGTCATAAATACGAATAACAATAATAAATGACACCATGCCATTTACTTTAAACATTATGCTAATGATGCATTATATTCAAGTACTCATTAAAGTCAACTCAAAATAACTTCATTTGAAATATTTCATTGGGCCCTTGACCAACCTACTATGCATCGGATACAATTCTACACAATATCAATATCTATAATCAATAATCAAATGACCAATATGAAACGACACCAACGAGTAGACCACCCTCTTGAGACCACTAGACGCCCATCCCCTAACTATCCCTATGATCACTCAAGAAGTATCCTACCTAGCAGTGCTAATAATCATAACATCATAAGGGTACAGTCGAGTGATCCATCCTCCCATGATCACCAAATGCCCATCCCTTTCTTCCTTTGCAATCACCCGGACGTATTATCAGAAATGCCAAAATATATTACACAAGCATGGCTCGCATGCCTCAATGCCCTTATAGTGGTCAACAAAACATTTTTCAGGTAAAACTCAATTTTAAAATCATGTTGTGTATGCTAGATTTTTAACAATGGACATATGTCGTGCATGCTCATGAAAATGCTCGTGAATGACATGCTTAATCAACATCGATGTTAATACATTTCGAAACCACATACTCAATAAACATAACCATCATATGATAAACAATGAGCTTGTTATCAAAGCTATGTAAATGTCCCAACATTATTAACTCACAAATACTATGTTTTTGCTTTGTAGTTGCGAATGAATTTTTACTTACCTTCTTGCCTTTGTGTGTGATCTTTCTATGAAGTGTAGACCAATTTCCTAGTCGAAAAACCACCTATATTACCATTTAATATTAAACAAAATCCTCAATCTAATAACCTTAACAACATAGTCCCAAAATAAGTTCATTTACGCTAAAATAATTTAGACTACATCATCATTTCAAGTTACCGATGGCATTACAAACTAGTCTCATAAATCTTACTATTTCTCGAGTCCAATTATAAACGTCAACATCATCAAATTATTGTCAACCACCAGTATCCGTAGAATCTATTTTCTAGGCGCAAGAGATAATTAATGGATATGTAAAAGTTGAAACTAAATTAAACATGAAAATGGATAGAATCTGTTTCTAAGTTCCCATCACCGTCCAATTATTTTTTCAATCCCTTTTCATGCCTTTAACTATATCTATCAACTGTCATAAAGTTGTGACAAATGAAGGTTTACAGCTTCAAAAATAGTCCATTTTTCACAACACCAAATCAAGCAATTTCCCTGTGACGATTTTCGATTTCCATTGTATTAGTATGCCACCAATAAGATTCTAGGCTCAGTAATCAAATGCACCATTTTAAGATAGAACAATTAGGAAAAATTGATGCAAATGATATTGTAAATAGCATGAATTGCATGAATCATATTGGCCAAAAGTGAAACGTAAAGTTTGAGGTATTACACTTTATATTTCCACTGTTCAAGCATTAAAGTGTTCGAGTGAACATACATAACATGGCCGGCAAATGATGCAAATATATGATATCTAGAGCAAAAAAATAATTCATCTAATGTTGATTCAACCTATATTTAGGGGTATAAGCTACGCATGGATTATATCAAAATTTTCCCCATTAGCTCATGGAATTCATTTTAAATGATATAATTACCCTTATTAACCATTTCTTCATAATCTAACCATATTTGAATCGATACAGGATTTTATTAACCAAAGATGACACCAAGATTATGACGTTCGTAGCTCAAATTCAATGCAACCAAACTGTATAATTGAGTATATACAACAACGAGAAAAACAATGGTAAGGAAGAATGCCTTGATAAAAGCAAAGACAAGAGGGGTAAGGATACTTTAGCAGTTTTCTTCTAATCTGATGTTAAAGAAAATTGTGACAATCCATCTATCATTCTTCCCCAAAATAATCAAATTTCAAGAGCTCAGATTGAATAGGTATTTCAAAACTATCATTTATTTATAACAAATGCTACTGCAGGCATGTTCAAAGGATTTCTTCAGAATAAAGGAATTGACTTTGACGAGATTTTTTCACCTATTGTAAAGATAGCCTCAATTCGAGTTATTCTTGGATTAGTAGCTAGTTTGAATCTAGAGCTTGAACAGATGAATGTCAAGACAATATTTTTTCATGGTGATTTATATGAAAAAAATTTATATGGAGCAACCAAAAACATTTGAAGTTTCAGGAAAAGAGAACTTCATTTGCAAGCTAAAGAAGAGCTTGTATAGTCTTAAGCAAGCACCAAGGCAGTTGTACAAAAAGTTTGACTCGTTCATGGTTAGTCAAGGCTATAAAACAATAGCTGCATATCAGTGTGTTTATACTCAGCAATTTTTGGATGGCAATTTCGTTGCTCTTCTATTATACGTAGACGACATGTTGATCATTGGACAAGATGCAACAAAAATTAGCCAACTGAAGAAGGAACTCTCCAAATTCTTTCACATGAAGGACTTAGGCTTAGCTTATTTTAAGAATGCACATAACTCAAGATAGGAAGAATAAAAATTATGGCAATCTCAGGAGAAGTAAGTTGAATGAGTGATCAAGATATTTAACATGCATAATACCAAACTTGTTAGCATTTCACTAGCCAACCACTTCAAGTTGAGCAAAAACTCATGCCCCTCATCCAAGAAAAGGATAGAGAAGATGTCATTAATACCTTATTCTTCAGCAGTTGGAAGCCTAATATATGCCATGGTATGTACAAAGCTAGATATTGCTCATGCAGTATGCATGGTGAGTCGTTTTCTCTTTAATCCTAAAAGGAACATTGGGAGGTAGTCAAATGGATTCTCAAGCACCTTAAAGGTACAAAAAAATACGTCTGTACGGATTTAAATATGGCTGAAGATCTTAATAGTAGAAAATCTACTTCAGGATTTCTCTGCAGGGGGGCTGTTTCATGGCAGTTAAAACTATAAAAGTGTGTTGCTTTATCTACAATAGAAGCAGAATATATTGCAGTGATGAAGCTGGTAAAGAAATGTTGTGGTTAAATCTATTTCTCCAAAAATTAGGAATCAAGTGGAAAGATTACAAAGTACATTGTGACAGCCAGAATGCTATTGACTTTAAGCAAGAATTCAATGTACCATTTTCAAACAAAGCACATCAACATCCGCTATTATTGGATAAGAGAGGTGATGTATCAACAACTATTAAGAGTAGTGAAGATTCATACAAATGAGAATCCAGCGGATACGTAAACAAAGGTGGTTCCAAGAGAGAAGCTAGAGCTGTGTAGAGACATGGCTGGGATGATTGTCCAATAGCAGTTGATTTGACTATGATTGGAGGGGGAGAATTATTGTGTCAGCTGCATTTTCAAAGTTTCTTCCAGCTGAAGCAATTAAAAATTAGCCACAACTTTAATTGCTTAATGGAGAAGAAACACTCATTCAAAGTAGCAAAGTTGAAACAAAATTTCCAACCGCAATTTCAGCACCTCAAAATTGTTGAAAGCCACTTTCTTAATGTACAAGACTTCAACATACATGGCAAAGAATGATACACGTAGCAGCCAACACACTATCATCCAGCAACTTGCCTCATGTGTTGACTAAATAATATCTCTTAGCCGTAAAATGTATGAAACCAACCCACCTATTTTGACTTTCGATTAATCACCTAAATGGCAAATTTAGGACCATAAATTTGTAGTGGTTTGTAGCAAGAATTTTGTATAAATAGGGGCTGTCACAAAAAGAATTGGATGTCCCATGAGAGAAAGAAAAATAGAGTATGGAGAAGAGAGAAAAAAGAGAGATTGGAGAGAGTTTTGAGAGGGTTATTTTTTTATTTTTTTTGGAGTTTGTAATACTCCATTGTATAATTCTATTCAAGTAAGAAATAGAATAGTTTTTCCTATTTTATCTTCCTTTTCGTAATCGGAGAATCATAACACTACTGTCCTCTAATAGTAGGAAGTAAGAACTAGTTGGTAAACTTTTTGTAGCTTTTGTTTCAATCCTTTGGCCATTTTTCCTTCAGTCCTCTGGTCTATTAGCCGCTGCTACAGTATAAGTGTTGTGTTGTGATTTGTTGGTGAAATTTTGGCGAGGTACTGTTGAAGGTCATGCCCATTTTTGGGCTTATTCAGCCACTGGCTTTTTTATGTTCAGTTTTGTTCGAGGTTTACCCTTAACACAACGGCTCTTCCTCATCATTGATGGGGCTTCTTGTCAATTCTTCACAACATTTGCTTTATCATGCTGCTACAACAAGAAGGTGTTTTCCGACTTTCTTATTATCACAACTTGATTTTGAGGCTGTGCCATCCTTCCCTATCTTTGTCTTTCTTTTTATTGTCCATACTCTAAATTTTACATTATAAGTCAATTTCAATTGTAAATTAAAATTTTGGCAGATGAAGCTCAAAATAGGCAATTCAGATGTGGTCAATCTAGTCCATGACGACTTTATGGGTCCCACCCATATATTTAAAAGAAAATTACACCTAGACTTGTTTTTAAAACTTACATTTCATTAGTTAGATTTTAAGTTTAATCTTTCATAAATCAGGTTATAATTATTGGATTAATTTCACAAACGGTCACTGAACATACGCGAAAATTACAAAATGGCCACTGAAGTTTAAACTTTCAATAACGGTCACTTACGTTTCGGGGATCTTTCAAAAATAGTCATCGAAGTTTAAAAACTTGCGGAAACAATCACTGAAGTTTAAAAACACTATTTCAATTTTTTGGGCCACTTTTGCGGTAACTTTTTGACCAATTTCCACCATCGACATTGCCAAATGTTGATACCGTTGGAAAGCCCACAACATCCTCTTCAATTATGATAAAAAATCTGCCCGTAACTCCAAGGGATTAGACTGGAACATCGTCGTAAAAGTAGTCCTAAAATCTGGCCAGATTTTAAGATTTTTTGGGCAACTTTTGCGGTGACTTTTCGGTGACTTCCGACCACCAAGATTGTCAGATTTTGATACCGTTGGAAAGCTCATAATGTCCTTTTCGATTACCATCCAAAATCTCCCCAAACTCCAAAGTATTCAGGCCGAAGTAAACCCACAAATTCGGCTCTCCAAAAAGGCAAAAATCTATCCAAATTCAGGGTACTGATTTTGTGGTTTTATTTTGGCCAAATCCTTTGAAGTTATGGAGAGATCTTGATGGTAATTAAAGAAGAGATTGTGAGCTTTCCAATGGTATAAAAATCCAACAGTCTTGGTGGTTGGAAGCTGCCGAAAAGTAGCCACAAAAGTCGCTCAAAAAACTGAAAAATCCACTTAGATTTCTGCCTTTCCGAGTAGCCAACTTTGTGGGTTTATTATGGCCAAATTGGGAAAGATTTTTAGTGGTAATTGAAGAGGACATTATGGAATTTCCAACAATATCAAAATCTGATGGTATTGGTGGTTGGAAGTTATCGAAAAGTAGCCTAAAAAGTAGCCCAAAAAACCTAAAAAATTTGCCCAGATTTTTACCTTTTTGGGTAGTCAACTTTGTCGGTTTATTCCGGCCGAATCCTTTGGAGTTTGGGAGAGATTTTGGGTGGTAATTGAAGAGGATATTGTGGGCTTTCCAACAATATCAAAATCCGGCGGTCTTGGTGGTGGAAGTTGCTGAAAAATTGTCGCGAAATTCTCCCAAAAAATCTGAAAATCTGGCTAGATTTTCATATTTTAGGGCTACTTTGCAACGATTTTCCGATCGAATCCCTCGGAGTTATGGGAGATTTTTGGTTATAATTGAAGAGGACATTGTGGGCTTTCTAATGGTATCAAAATACGGCGGAATTGATGGTCGGAAGTGGCCAAAAAGTTGACGTAAAAGAAGCTCAAAAAATTAAAAAAGTATTTTTAAACTTCAATGACCGTTTCTACAAATTTTTAAACTTCAGTGACCATTTCTGAAAGTTTTTAAACTTCAGTGACCGTTTCTGAAAGCGCCCCGAAATTTAAGTGACCGTTACTGAAAGTTTTGAATTTCAATGATCATTTTGTAATTTTCAAGTAAGTTTAGTGACCGTTTGTGAAATTAACCCTATAATTATTTTTTTAACATATATTAATAAATATAATAATAATAACCTCTCATTAACTAAAATTACATTTCATTCTATTTCCTTTCCCAACTCGTACATTTTCTCTCTTAACTCATACACACTCTCGTAAATCAAATTTGACGGAGGTAGCAAACGATGACATGGTGGTTGCTAGCAGCGTTACGAAGGAAAATTCGTGTGATTGGTTGTGCTCTAGTGTGTCAAAGGATAAAGAGGCTAGATTTGTAGCCCCCGCCAACTCTAATCACCATTGCAGTCAAACATGTGTGTATCGGTTCAAGATAACAAGAATGCGGGGAGAGAAGAAGTCAGTCGATTGCAATCTAGGAAAGGATCTGTGCCGACTGGGTGGAGTCAATCGATTTCGCCACTGGAAAGTATGGATAGTTTGGTGGTTGATGCTTTGAACTGATGAAAACTTGGTAAATTAGACGAAACAAGCGGGTAAAATTGTGGTTGCCAGAATCTGGTGAGAAAGGTTGTCAAATGGCAGGATCTCAAGTTTGGTTAAATTTTTGAATCAATGAGGTAGAACAACTTGAAATCATTGTGTGAAATATCAAGAAAAGTAAGACGAGAAAAATTAAAGAGAAAAGTAAAATTCTTAAACCTATTGAAAGAAAGATTGATCTTTCAAACTGTTGACAATTTAACAATTGCAAATAATTTACATAGCCGGCATACCATGGAGTAGTAATGATCTGAAAAAAGCATCTTATCTGGGAAAACTTCATTGATCTCCTTCGTAGGGTGTGACTCATGTGATTCAAGGTGAGACAGGTGATCTGCAACAATGTTCTCGCTCCCCTTTTTATCTCTGATATTCAAATCAAATTCTTGCAATATGAGTATCCATCCAATAAGTCTCAGCTTTGCGTCCTTCTTGCTCATTAGATGTTTCAAGGCTAAATGATATATATAGACAATTACTTTTGACCTAATCAAATATGATTTGAATTTGTCACAGCAAACACCACTGCCAAAAGCTCTTTCTCCATAGTAGCATAATTCATTTGACCCTCATCTGAAGTCTTACCAACATAGTGAATAACATGAGAAATCTTCTCCTTGCGTTGACCCAACACTGCCCCACTGCATGATCACTAGCATCACACATAAGCTCAAACGGATAACCCAGTCTGGAGGAGCCAACACTGAAGCAGAGACCAAATTTTCCTTTAAAGTGTTGATAGCAGTCAAGCACTCCTCAGAAAAGTGAAATAGAGCCCCTCTTTCCAATAGATTACAGAATGGCTTCGAGATTTTGGGGTGATGGTAGAACCTAGCGTGACCCAAGAAACTTCTAACTTCCTTCACTATTACCGGCGGTGGTAGTTTTTGATGACTTGTTAGCTTTATCCACTTCAATACCCCGTGTTGAAATCAGATGCCCTAACACAATTCCTTCCTGAACCATGAAATGACATTTTTCCCAATTTAATACAAGGTTTGTGTCTTCACACCGCTGCAACACTTTTCCCAAATGTTCAAGGCACTCCTTAAATGATTTTCCAAATATTGAGAAATCATCCATAAATACTTCAATAATATTTCCTACCATGTCCGAGAAAATAGACATCATACAACGCTAAAAGGTGGCAGGAGCGTTGTAAAGACCGAAGGGCATCCTTCTATAAGTAAAAGTGCCATAAGGACATGTAAATGTCATCTTCTCTTGATCATTTAGCGCTATAGGAATCTGGTTGTACCTCGAATAATCATCCAACAAGCAATAGTAAGCATGTTCAGCAAGTCTCTTTAGCATCTGATCAATGAAATGAATGAGAAAGTGATCCTTCCTCGTGGTGTTGTTGAGTTTGCGATAGTCAATACAAACTCTCCAACCCGTGACTGTGCGTGTCGAGATAAGCTCATTATTTTTATTTGGAACCTCCGTGATCCCTCCTTTCTTGGCATGACCTATACTGGACTCACCGAATGAATATCTGATATAGGGTAGATGATCCCTGCATCTAGAAGCTTTAATACCTCTTTCCTTACCACTTCCTGCATAGTCGAATTTAATCTTCGTTGATGCTCAACTGAAGCTTTCTAGTCCTCTTCCATTAGAATCTTATGCATGCAAAGTGAAAGGCTGATCCATTTTATATCTGATATCGTCCATCATATTGCTGTCTTGTGCTCTCGAAGTACCCTTAGCAACTGATCTTTCTATGATTCTGTAAGATTGTTCAAGATAATTACTGGAAGTAAATTCTTTTCCCCCCAAGTATGCATAGCGAAGATGAGTGGGCAGTTATTTGAGTTCAAGAGTTGGAGCTTGTTGTATAGATGGTAAATGTGTTGTGGGTCTTTCACCGAGCTCCAGTTGTGAGTGCTTGAAGAATGGTGGCATGACTACCAAATAACTTGCACATTCTTCTGACTCCTCTTTTTCTGATGGCAAATCATGAGAATGCACTAAACACAACTCAAGCGGATCCTGAGGGTGATCTAGTTTGAATGTCTCTGACACCGCTTCTTTTATTTCATCAATCTGCAATAAGAATCATGTTCGCTCTGAATTAGAGCCCTTCTCGTAGCCGAAAATGTGCTACCCAATATAAGGAGGACGTCCCTATCTTTTTCCATATCCAGAATAATGAAGTCCACTGAGAAGATAAACTTGTTGACCTTTACCAAAATATCTTCACAAATACCTCGAGAGTGCTTGATTGACCTGTCAACCAACTGTAGTGAAACTATTGTCGATTTTGCTTCTCCCAAACCTAGTTTTCTGAAAAGAGATAAAAGCATTAAATTAATGCTAGCTCCTAAATCACACAATGCTTTATCTATATATAAATTACTAATGCTACAAGGAATAGTAAAACTCTCTGGATCTTTAAACTTCGACGATAACTTATGTTGGTGAATTGCGCTGCACTCCTCAGTAAGCAAGACTGTTTCATTGTCCTCCAACTTCCTCTTATTTGATAGAATATCTTTCATGAACTTGGCGTAGCTGGGCATTTAAGCTAAAGTTTCAGCAAATGGCATGTTAATGTGCAGCTTCTTGAACACATACAAAAAGTTTCTGGAATTGCTTATTGAGCTTATGTTTTTGCAATCTTTGTAGAAATGGGATCGGAGGTACATATGCTTTGACAGGGGCGGTTGCTTTCACCTGTGAACAATCTGATGACTCAACTTGATTTTTTGTGGCTTTGTTTGATTCATCGACTTGCTCCTCACTCGTGGTAGGTGCATTTTCTATGACAGTTGATGGCCGCTTTACATGTATTTCTGGTAACTGGACGCCACTACGTGTAGTGATTGCTTTGACCTGCTCCTTAGGATTTGTCTTAGTATTGCTAGGCAATGTCCCTTGAGCTCTACCTGATAGTATGACTACAATTTTTCCAACCCGTTGTTCCAAATTCTTGATGGATGCTTGTTGGTTCTGAAAGTTTGTCTCAATTTTAGTAATGTATTGAGCCAGCAAATCTTCCAACGATGGATTTCTCCCTGGCTATTATTGCTATTGGAACCCTAGTAGTTAATTCTAAGTGTTTTCTCCCTGGTCTTGTCCAAGATTATTAGACCACGAAAAATTTGGATGGTTCATCTACCCCAAATTATATGTGTTGGAGTAGGGATTATTTTGCTGTCTCTGAAAGTTTTGTGCATAGCTTACTTCTTCAGACTAATTAACATGCATAGACGCTAAAGGACAGCGTGTACTAACTAGCATGATCTACTCCATAGCCTTCTCAAACAGGTGGCGATTGGTGTACCATGTTGACTAACTTAGATGGATTGTCCATTTTCATTGTAAGAATTTTCATTTGCGCGGCCAGTGCTGTCACTACATCTACATTGTGTAACCTGCTATTTTTCTCGGAGCTTCCCTATTAGTTGGCCACATTTATTGATTTCAGCTATTTTTTCGTACAGGTCATATGCCTCATCCACATCAAGTTTCATTACCGATCCTCCTGTTGAAGCATCTATTTTATTTCTGAACTCTTGTCCTGCTTAGGAATGTCAAGGCTGGGGCATTTTTTGAAAAAATTCATGAACCTCTCCCATGTCTCTAGATAGCTCTTTAAATCTTTCTGCTTGAAGGTGTGGATGTCACTCCTAATTTGGTGAACTCGAGAAGGTGGAAAGAATTTTATCGTGAATTTTTGAACCATATCATTCCATGATTGAATGCTCCCTGGTGGTAAATAAAGAAATCATTCTCTAGCAGCTCCTTCAAGGTGTGAGGAAATAATCTATTTCGAAATGCATCTGCTGATATTCCTTCATAACTGATCACTTCACATAACACGAGAAAAGCATTTATGTATTCATGAGGATTCTCCGTGGCATTTTTGAAGAACCTGATGTCTTGGTGATTTTGAAACAGATTGATGACATCTGGTCTGAGGTGGAAATTAGGCTATCCAAAGAGAGGATATACCACAGCTGGTTGCACTGGTGCACGAATTGTCCCCAACTAAAATAGGAGCTCCATTTTGGATGGCTCTCTGTTGACTTGGTTGTGGTATTTGCTCTTGAAGCTGAACCTGATTTGGCTATGGTATTTGCGACGATCGATAATTTCACTATTATTTATTATTCTTTTCCAAGAAATAATAAACATATGGTTACCACGAGACGATCCTATTCTTAGTCTGAATACATATGGTAAACATTCATTGACATTTAGGATCATCACATATGATCGCACACGCCACAAATATTATTCCTAACATTTATCGCTCGTGTGTCCCAATAATAGTGTTCTACTTATCGTGAGTTTTCCAACACTACGAATAAGCAACTTATTGTACTAATGGTGCACAAACATCAAGATAATGTAATTGTGCATATTAATGGAATCACACCACAAAAATTAAGATAAAAACATATGTCTCGAATTAAAACTAAGAATTAAACAATTTTGTCATCCATCCAGTACATGAAAAGACTTAGCCTAGCATAATTTTGGGATTTAACAAATAAAAGTGGAAGGACATCACCGAAATTTGGCGGAACGTAATTAATTCCAAAATTATTCTCGAATTCTGCTTCAATTCCAGCTGGAAGCCCATGTGTTTTCCTCCCTGTCTTATATATATATATATATATATATATATATATATATATATTAAGTTGAGAG
>NW_019264872.1:1147380-1190781 GCF_002742605.1 Olea europaea var. sylvestris
AAAGAGATGAAAGTTTCTTTTTGAGTTTAGGATTTTCAATCCTATCAACGATATCTTGAATAATTTCTTCTTCTTTTGATAAAACATTTATAGTTTTACAATCACAAATTTCTTTATCATTTGAAGAAGAACTAGAATCAGAATTTTGAGTAGATTCATAATCTGAATCTTCTTGATTGATGAAAACTTGTTCTAATTCAGAATTAGACTCATTTTCAGAACTGGATTGAATAAGATTAAGAAGTTGATTCTTAGTATCTTCATCAATTTGAAGAGTAGAAATCTTCTTCTTCAGGGGACAATTATTGGAATAATGACCAGATTTAATACATTTCCAACAAGTAATTTTTGAAGAATATATATATATATATATATATATATCACCCCAAGTAGCTACATTAATTTCTATGTGAAATAATTCAATTCAGTTGTTCATTTGTCTCCTCTGTCTGCCGGCCAATTATGGGTGTTGTGTGTATATATAAAAATCAGCCACGCAATTGTATGTATAATTTCAACCATTTGGTAGCCCTATTTTTCTCCTCTTCCGGCAGTATTTTCCTCTGGTTTTTTTCCGTCTCCTTCCTCAGTTGGCATGTAATAATCTCCAAGAAGATATCCCAATTCAACCCAATATTACTTCCTAACAGTAACTCTATTTCTCCTCAAAAACAGCCCAGTTATGTGTGTATATATTTCCCCGCTGCTTTTTTTTCCTTCTGTAGGATAGTCTCTGCCGTGTATATGCCTAGCCGTTGTTTTTGACCCTCCAAGAATTCAATTTCCCTTCCCTTCCTTTCCCATTGGCGTCTCTCTTTTTAGAGTTAAAGTTCTGCCCTTTTTCAACTAGACCAACCCACTTTGGTGTTAAAATTCAACTAAATAAAGGCATTGATTCCAATTTCACCAACTAGTTAAAAAAGTCCAAGCCCAAATAGACTTTCATCCCTTTTTAAATTGGTTTGAAGCCCAATTAATGAGATGTTTCTCATCAAGGCACCACTTTTCCCTTTTAATAAAATATAGTCCTTGATATGAATTTATTTGTGTAACCAATGTCCTCTTCAATTTCTAGTTTGTGGAATTTAATCACAAATTATAGATTTGACTCGATTTTGCCCTTCTTCCATTCCAATTACTTCACACGGGTTCATCACTAAAAATAAAATGAAAATTAACCTAGTTAGATAGAAATTAATAAATTGACGACATAAAAACTTAATAAAATGGTCTAAATAAGTGCACAAATTGCACTCATCACATATCATTCATTCGATATATAAGATGTGCAACACACTTATTTACTACTAGCACAAATAAAATGTTAGGAACTGGATAAATATGAGGATGCTAAGGAGAAGCTAGCCTAGCCAGGAGTCCCATTGTGCCTACGAACTCCTAGAGTTGGACGACCTTATTTAGATTTTTTGTCGTATGAAGAAGTAATCCATAAATAATCAGACAACTCCAATAGAAAATGATAATACTTAACCTCATTTAAGCTCACATGGCTAATGAAAATCATAAGACCTAGCCTCACCCAAGTTCGCATTTTCAATGAAAGTTAGTCTCGTATGAGCTCATATCACAAATGGAAGAGGTAAGACTTAGTCATGCATAAGTTAAGCCAATTTGTTTAAATTTCTAACCCAACCAAGCTTCAAACCCATCAAATGTACAAAGGACGATAGCAAGCTAGAGTTATGCTGCTATTCTAGGTAGCAGTGCTGGTTCTACAAGCGTGAACCTCACTTGTGCTCATGTGGAAGAAGGGGTTAATTTAGCACTGAAAAATGAGGGTCATGATAGTCTCAGTCAACTCGAATGTTTATCATGAAAAATTAGATCTCTACAAGTTTTCATTGATCAGAAGAGTGATTCTAGCTAAAGGGAACACTCTGTGGCGCCTCGCTGATCTAAGGACTATACTACTGTCAGCCTGGGATGTGGTTAACTGGCTGGTGGTTGATATATCTGGGACGGGATTTTGATCAAATTCTTCTTAATTTGAAGGAAAATATTAGGGTTTGAGGTGCTTGCGCAGTGTTGGATAAGAAAATTATTCCATGAGCTTGCACCCCCTTTAGGTAAAGTTTAAAAGTACGCGAGGGTTACTAAAACATAGGAGGCTCACAGAAGGAATGAACAAACAATCCCCATTCCAGGCTAGCAGAAACAGTTACTAAAACACACATTGTGTTAGAATTAGAGTATGACCTAAATTCCATTTGGAAGACTATTTTGGAATTCAATTTAGGAGTTCAATTGGGAATTTGAAATTTTTGTTGAATTTGAAAAATATTTGAAGGATTCCAAATTGCAATGAGAGAGGAAGAAATCATGCAAAGAGAAAGAAACGACGAATTAGTGCTCGCACCTTGATCCCGCTCGAGCATTCAGAATAGGAGTTTCAGTGCTCGCTATCCGTGAAGAGACCACTCGGCCATCACTCGACAGACAGTCTTATCCAAATTTGAATAGTGGTTGATTTGGGTAGTTTTTTAAATCCTATTTTATCCCAAACACTCCATTACTGTATATACTTGTTATAATTGAATGCCCCCACATCTTAGCTCTTCGAGTTGCGATCTTATTCGAATTTGAATAATTTTTAATTTTGGTAGTTTTTATCCCAAACACTCTATCATTGTATAAACTTGTTATTGTTGAACTCCACCAAAACTTAGGCTCTTGTTTGCACTATATATATGAGGAATAAATGTAAAGCCCCATAAACTTTTAGAATATAATCATTTTACTCTAAATAGATTCATGTTCAATAGTTGGGAGACTAAAGCGAAATAGTTATTTTTTTTAAATTCTTATATTTTTTATTTGGGCCAAATAGTTAGATATTGATGGAACGAGATTTAGTATATTAATATCAGGCTCATTTTGTTGGTTGTAATTAATTAGAAGTCTTCGACTCAAGAAAGAGTTAATTCGATTAAGTTTGACATAAGATATTGAAGTTTAAAGATATTATCATTTATTAGTTTTTAATTAAGTAGAAGTTGGATGGCAACAACGACATGTGTCTAGGGTGGATATAGAAAATCTTTTTGGGAAAATTGTAAGAGTGGTCCCTAATCTTTTCAATTTTTGTAGACTTTATCCTTACCTTCATTTTGTGCCATTCACAGTCCCAAACCTTTCAAAAATATGCATTTGAAATCCAAACAGATCCATTTGACCGTTAATTGACCAAGAAAGTTAAAATATGATCAATTTTGATCAAATTAAAAAGGATAAAATGGTAAGCTTGTATTTTTCTCACATTAATAAAGTTAAAAATAAAATTAAAAAACCAAAAAAATGAAAATTAACCCTTCTTCCTCCCACTCTACTCTTTGCCATTCCCACCCACACCGACTGCCGACATCACCGCCTAAAGGCCAGCCACCACTGCTACCCATACATCATCAACAACGCCACCCAAAGGCAGCAACCACCACCACCCACACATCCATTATCTTCTAATCTCAAACAAAGAAAGGGGAGTTTACAGATTGAAGAAATGGTTTCACTGTTGAATGTTCACAGTTTCTTTATAGCCACCCATTTTCCCACCAAATTCCCATTTTCTTCACAACCACTAAATTGGGGCCTTAGAATACAATCTCTAGAGCAGCTTTTTGGATTTTTCGAGTAGGGTTTTGAATATAATGTTGAAATCCCATGTAGGCATTTTCATAAATTTTTGGATTGGATGGTGGAAGCATTTTCGGATTTTTTTGAATTGAGTTTGAAGTTTGAAAATGGGTAGTTACCAGCAATGGTGATGCTGGTGGTGAGGAGATCGGTGTTGGTAGTCGTGAATGATTTTCTTGTTTTGATGGGGTGGAGGTGGAGGCGGGATTAGAGATATGATGGGGTGAAGTCGGATGAAGAAGGTGGGCGCGGGAGGTGGTAGTGGTTGGTGGATGGCAGACGAAGGTCAGCCACCATTAACACTGCTGCAATTTGGAGTGGTGGGGTGGGGAAAGATGATGATGCCCCATTTTCTTTCTTCTTTTATTATTTTTTTAATTTTTGGTTTATTTATTTAACTTATTTAATAGGAGAAAAATGCAAAGTACCATTTTACACTTTTCAATTTAGTCAAAATTGGTCAAAACCCACTTTTATTGGTCAATTAACGATCAAATCCATCCATTTGGACTTCAAATGCATATTTTTGAAATGTTCGGGACTATGAGTTACAAAATGAAAGGGTAAAGTCAGAAAAAATTGAAAAGGTTAGGGACCGTTACTGCAATTTTCCCAACCTTTTTTAATTGATCGGTTTTCTATTTGAAGTAAAAACTCAATTCATTGTTATCCATTAGGATTAGAATTATAGGCTTTACTAGGAAACCAATTGATAAGTTTGATTTGACGGTTGTACTTTATCTACTTATTGAAGCCTATCATAACAAATTTTTGTGGAAAATAACATTTAAACTCTATTTTAATTGTTCCAAAACTCTATTTTTTTAAAACTATAAATACCAAGCATTAGGCCCCATAATTGACCAGACAAAAATCAAATAGTACACACAATTAACATGGTGGCAGAAGGATTTAGGAAGAGAGTTCGGACCGTGAATTCATACTTAGTTCAAAAATTCATTTGATCTAACGAGGTAAGAAACTTTATGTGCAAGTGGTTGTTTCTGTATTCTTTTTTGTTCTATTAATTATGGATGGATTACCAGTAGACTTTCGGGTTAGACCTAACGGAATGTGAACTCTATTGAGTTCTTTATAACGAAATGTGAAATCCTTTGGGAATTCAAGATACTACTGATGGGCGTGTCACTTGGTCATCGATATACTCCACAAGAAATGTAGTATGCATTGTTTAATTTATTGTTATATAATTGTCCATGGAAACTACACGTATCTTACTATGTATTTTTAAATACTCACTCTTACTATATTTTTATAGGTTAGTTCGGGTTGATCCTGGCAAGCGGATCGAGGGAACATTAATTTTTTATATCTTTAAATTGTAATTAGTTAAATTTACTCAAAAAAGCATTTTCAAAATTTTTTAGTTGTTCATATTTATTTTCATGATTAAACTTCACTTTATGAATTTTCAGAAATTTTATTTTTAGAGAAATTATTTTTATCTTCCTGTACTTAAAACAAACAAAAAGTGAGTTTTGGTGACACTCCTAGTTTATGAAAATTTAGGGTGTTATGATTTGGTATTAGAGCAAAGTTTACCTTTCTGTAGACATTCCGTTAGACAGTATTATGCACTGTTCTCGTGAACAGTGACATAAACTTTTCCGTATATATATATATATATATAGTGCATAATAATGGTCAATTGGACAGTGAATTTTTTTTTTTTAAAGGAGGATTTTTATTTATATATTTTGTTGAAGGTTAATGTTTGTTTCGAATTGATTTTAAATGGTGTAATTTAAACTTTAAATTGTTATGGTTCAATGCTCATGTTTTCAGATTTCACATGTCATGAATATCTTTGTGTTTAGCTTTAATTTCCAAGGGATGTTTTAAAATTCACCAATTAAAATTTTTTTTTTTTAGAGATTTCACGTTCTACTTATCATTTGAGTTTTCTTGATTTGCGTACTCAAAAGATTGAAAGACCTTTTCAAAAGAACCTATATATATAATGAAAATAAAAGTATTTCATAAACAATAGGACAAAGTAATTTTTTCAACCTGTTATGAGATGAAGAATTCTTAGCACGTACCATTCACTACTTAACCGCTCTCCAATTGATCCCAGTTATGAAATGTAATATTTTTTTTAACAAGATTATGAGTCATCTTGTTTATGTTATGAAATGTAAAAGTATATTTAACTCACATAATTTAGTAGTCAGATATTTTTATTTATATAGGCATGGAGTAAAATAATAATGTCATTGGCATGGAGTAAAATAATAATGTCATTGAAAGACTAAGCATAATTGAATTTATATTTGTCACGTAATTAGGACTTGAAAAACGACTAGGATGACTAGGAATAGCCCAATCCACCTTCATCATACTCAAATAGCCATTGATAACTACATAAATTATGAAGTAAGATGGGAGCGAACCTTTGTTAAACACGTCAAAGATTTCCTTTCTAAGTAGGAGCAAGCAAGATCGTTTGGTTATAATGAGGGGATAATCCTCTCGATATACCATCTTATAAGCATTACAAGGCCTCAATGGAGAGACATAGCTTACTTCGTGAGGGATATGAATTATGAGCTATATTTTGCAGGAAAATTGGGATATGATTGATATTAAAGGATATTATAAGGACATCGTAATCTTGTGGAACTACAGACAACAGGAACTAGTGCCAAAATCCGAGCCTGAGCTCAAGCCTGAATTAGAACCAGAGCCAGAGGAAGAGCCTGATGAGGACCCAGAAGAAAAGCCTAAGGAAGGCTCAGAGGAGAAAATTGAACCATAGCCGAAAGACCTTGAGCAAGAACTCGAGCCACTAAATTTCATTGATTTGGTTATGGATTCCAAACCTGAGTCATACATTATTTCAGATAATGAGACTCCACTAAAAGAAGATTTTTAGGACACATAGAGATTAGAAATAGATGTTATTACTCAGGAAGAGTTTATTTATTTACTCGATATTTTCTTTTTGAAAACAAAATACTATATGTAAGAATTTAGAATTTTTTTTTAGTTTTTGGTCATTAAAAAGATTATTATTACCATTATTATTGCATTATCAAATATTTCTAAATTAAAATTTTATTTATGTTAAGAAAATGTTGAGACAACAACAAAATCAAGCTATGGTCATCAGGGATTTGTTGATGGCAGTATAAGATCTGGGTAGATAAAAGCAAAAGCTAGTTCCAAGAATGCAAAAACTAACAACACCAGCTCAATTGTAGAATAGTTTTGTTGCTATAAACCCCCAACCTTCGATGGCAAGGCAGACCCACTGGTAGCTGAAGAATGGATGAGAGGAATGGAGCGTATCTTCAAGCATCTATCTTGAACTGATGCTTAGAAGGTATTATCTGCAAAATTCATGTTGGTTGATGCTGCAGGCCACTGATGGGAGTCAACATCATACACTAGAACAGAAGCACAACAACGTGCTCTGACTTGGACACAATTCAACGATGAAGTGATGGGAAAATACTTTCCACAAGCTTTGAGAGATCGAAAGGAGACGTAGTTTCTTCAACTTAAACAAGGAAGGATGAAGCTGGAGGAGTATGAGAGAAAGTTTGAACAACTCTCTAGGTACACACCACACCAAGTGGATATGAAGGCAAAGAAAGTAAGGAGGTTCGAACTGGGATTATATCTAGAGATTGGTAGAATAATAGCATTTCACCAATTCACTACCTATAGTCAGGGTTTTGCAAACTGCTCAGGCAATCTCAAATAGGTTTGAGATTGACCAAACTTTTCAGCAAGGTACCAAGCCTTCAGGAAAGCAAAAATGGTATGGTTCCAATGAAGAGAAAGAAGATGGACAAAGTAAGAAGATTAACATTGGACTAAGATTTGGACAAACTTTTCGCCCTGTCCAAAGTGTAACAAGACGTATAGGGATGAATCCTTATTGGGGAGTAATGTGGGCTATCGATGTGGCAAGATAGGTCATATTGCAAAAAACTACAAAGAAGCCCCCTAGAAGAAGGATAATGAGCAAGAAAAAAAAGGAAAGCCCGAGTTTTTGTGTTAACTCAAGATAGGGCAATTGAGGAACCGCATGTAGGTAATTTCGAGGACGAAATTCTTTTTAGAAAGGGAAGTTGTAAAGCCCCAAAATTTTTTAGAATATAATCATTTTACTCTAAATAGTTTCACGTTTAATAGTTGGGGGACTAAAGTGAAATAGTCATTTTTTAAAAATTTTATATTTTTATTTGGGTCAAATAATTAGATATTGATAGAACGAGATTTAGTGTATCAATATTGGACTCATTATGTTGGTAGCAATTAATACTCGAGAAAGAGTTAATTCAGGTAAGTTTAACATAAGATATTGAATTTTAAAGATATTATCATTTATTAGTTTTTAATTAAGAAGAAATTGGATGGGAGCAGCCACTGTATCTAGGATGGATATAGAAAATATTTTTTTTAATTCATTTCTTTTCTATTTGAAGTAAAAAGCTTATTTCATTGTCAGAGATTCGTGACTTGATAAATTCTCGAATTAATCACATTGCGGAGCAAAGGTGTAAAAGAGAAAATTGTGAGGTGGTTGATTGTGAGAAAAAGGGTGTAGAGCCACGGGAAAGTGAAAAGAAAGTTGAGAGTGAAAATGAAAAGATGGAATTGGAGTTTACGAGGTGAAAATGAATAAGAGTCTTCGGAGATGAAAGAAGGGTTGGAAGTTTGCTTAAATGAAAGGGAGAGTGGAGTTGAGGAGGCGTTGGCGATAACTAACATTTTCCTTCCTATTTTGGATAATTCTGTTTTGCAAGTTACTGAAGATTTAATTCTAGAAATTAAATCAATTGGAATCCCTTACAAGTCGAGCATCGAGCATCAATTGGTGGATAAAATTCAGCAACAACATTTTGACTTGGAGATATCTTATTTATTGGAAATTGATTTTGTGATTCTCAAGGAGACGAAGGAGTTTCAAAGGCATTGGTCAAAGTTCATATATAGAGAGTTGAATGAAGGAGATGAATTGAGAGGCAACATTGGGACATCGGCAGTGACATTGTTTCAAGTGCATGGCCAGGTAAAGCAAGGAGAATGCATGGATATTCATCAGATAGAGTTGCTATTGGAGCATTCCAAACTTGCAAGATCAAGCAGTCGAGGTGAGCACACTTTGATCTAGGTGAAGGTGATTGGGTTTACAATTGAAGGCGCGCGAGTTCGAATTCAAATGAGGTCCAAATTACATCCGATAGGTGATTGACCATTTCATGTTCTTGCCATGATCGGAGATAAAGGCTATAATTTGGATGATCAAGGTTCATATTTGAGATCAAATCATTTCGAAGAGAGAGGGAATGATGTGATCCGCATAAGGCAGTTTCGGGATTGAATTTTCAGAAATTTCGCAAGTTTCCTATTTTGATTAGAAGTCTAATCTTTAGCCATATTTAAGTTATTTTGGACCTTTTTTTTTCCAATTTTAATACGATTCTATAGTTTTAGTATAAATAGGGATCATATTTTCCATTGTATTCAAAACTTTTGACATGATGAATTAAAATAGAGAATTTTCTCTCGGGAAGCTTGCTTCAATTCTTGTTTTGGATGGAACGAAATTGAACTTATCAAGATCAATAGTCTTGTGGCGTTCAAACTTGGATTTTGATTCTATAATTCTCTGTAATAAAAAAGGTCGGCATATCTATATGATTTTGACAGTTGTTTGATTCAGCGTTAATGGATTAGATCTACAAAATCTGATGATATTAAATTAATTTGCGTAATCAAGATGTCCGCACATTATCAGTGATTCGAGTTGCTTAGCACCAAGTTGGTTGGATTTAATCCAAAACCTTGCTTTGGTTTTCTTGGGGACGATTTCAATCTTGATTGTGGGTTTGGTAGCGATTGATTACGCGGGTTCACATCAGTTTTTCATTCTTCAATACTTTAGTACTATTCTTAAGTGCTCTTCATGCTCATTGTTATTCCTTGAATAGATCAGGATATCATCGATAAAACATAATAACAAATTGATTAAGGTATACATGGAAGACACGATTCATCAAATTTATAAAGACTCCATAAGCATTAGTTAGACCAAATGGCATAACTAAGAACTTGTAATAGCCATACTGAGTCCTAAATGTTGTCTTCGAGATGCCACCAACATTAATTGATGGTAACTAGACCCCAAGTCAATCTTGGATAACACTACTACACCTTGAAGTTGGTGAAACAAGTTCTCAGTCTTTGGGAGATGATACTTATTCTTGATAGTGATTTTATTCAATTCCCTATAATCAGTGTACATTCTCATCGAGCCATTGTTCTTCTTAACAAATAGAATTAGTGCTCCCTATGGTAAAATATTGGGTCGGATAAATCCTCTACCATGGTTTTGTTTAAAAAAGGACCAAACACGTATCCAAATAGGATCGTGCCAGTTGGTTCGATTGGTTTTAGTCGATTTAACAATTTTTTTCCCAGACCTATCTTCAACTACGTATTCTTCCAATAAAATAATTTTTCATGTAAACTTAAAATCTTTTTTCTACTTTTCAACCATACATTATTCAAAAAATTATTATTACAAAATTTAATTTTACCAAAAAATGGGGCTCAAACATAACCAAAGTATGTTTTGATTTCCAAATTTGGAGGGTAAAACATACTCTCTATTCTTACATTGTAATAATTTAATAAGCGACATATTTTCATACTTTACTTTTTACATTTTCCAATCGTATTTGGTGGGGATTAAAATTATATTTTTTTTATAGGATCCATGAAAGATGTGGTTAATATTGATTGTTTAATTTTGACTTAAATTAAAATCAGATTTTAATCCGAATCAAACGAGCTAAAAAGATGAACATAATTCAATAAGTACTTCTTCAAAAATACAAAATGATCTATTATTGAACTGTATAAATAAATAATCATTTAAATTACAATTTCATAAATTATAAATAAAGAATTCGAAGATGCTTTTATTATTTATATATTCAATGCAATTATTATAAATTAAAAATAGAGAATATTCAAACTCACTCTTTATTTTAAAGATTTTTAATTTTGACTCGGAGCATTGAGTAGCTTTCACATGCTCTAAATGAGAGACTTAATTACCATTAAATTGAAGTTAGATGATCCGGTGGCTGACAATTGAACTTTAGGTATCTACTTGCGTGTGGAATGAAAGTTTAGTGACCTCAGGTGCAATTAACCCGCATATTAAAGGTCAACCTTTCTGGTGTTACCCAATACCCATGCCTGTTCTAGTCTTTATAAAGCAGAAGGGACAGGCGGCTAGTGGTTCCCCTGACACTAATTCATCTCTACCCAGCTTCTTCATCACAAAAGTTTCAAATTTATTTTGTGTAGAAAGGGGCTAATGTTCATTTTGCACTCGATCTGATATTCTGATTGTTGTGAATGATATAGTTTCTACCTATCCTCGCTGATTCCATCTTGCAATTCTCATCTTCTAGCTCCTTAGAATTTATTTGTTTTTTCCAAAATTGTTTTTTATTGATGGTAATCTTCTTCTGGAAACAGCGATTTTCATTTGATTTTTTATGTGATTGTTTATGGTTTTCTCCTCGCCTTTAGAACTAGCCTGCCCTTAATTAATGGATGAAATGCCCAGGAGCAAAATCCAGTAGGGGAAACTGCCTCGACTAGACGTGATTACATCCATTGAGGTTGACAATGAAGCGTTATATTTATATTAATCACGATGATCTAGCACAAGATCTCTATTGTGACAATCGCATATCAAACAGAAAGTATACCCTATGGAATTTTCTTCCAAAAAATTTATGGGAACAATTCAGGTATTTTTTTTTCCTTTTTCTGCAAGGCCATGTATTTGTGCCTAGACACATCGTGTACTTTTTATTAAGTAGAGTTTTCTTTATTTTATGTGTCAATTTGATTTCTTTTTTCCTGTATCCCTTTTGCAATAAACTGTGATCTGACTGTTCCATTATCTGGAAAAGTCAATATCTATAGTTTTAGAGGTGCCATCTATTAAGAATCACTAAAATTTGATACAATATGACTAAGTAGTATCAATCTTATCTCTCACACACACCTGAAAAAGTACTGAAACGTTAGTTGTGTGAGTTCATTTTGCTTAATGTAACCCAACAATGAATTCAGTTAGTGGACAGCTTGTCCCGTGATTAGGTTAACGATGTGCCCCCACTAGTTATGCATGTAACAAAATCATGAAGAATCTTTTCTACCTTCTCATTAGCGATTCATTGATTGAAACCTGTTCTTGTAAGAGAGCATTTTATTGAATTTATAAGGTGTAATTAATTTAAAGTGCTCAGGAACCTGTTTGGTTTTATGTATTTACTGTGGAAGCCATTTATCCACTTTGGAGAGTTTTATTGATTTAGAAAAATTCCTATGATAGGAAGTTCTATGGTGGGTGCTAGAAACAAGGAATTTCCATTTCATATATCAATATCATAAGATATGTATGATAGAAAGATTGGTGTAGTTTTAGTTGATGAGATTAGGAGGGATAAATATTTTAAGTTAGAACTTTGAACTTTAAACTTTGATGGAGCGTTTTTGAATTAAAAGGTTCTGAAAAAAAAAAAAAGAACTAAGGCAATAAATAGAATGTTGTTATCGTATTGAAGCTACTATAAAGGATACTGTATCCTAAAGATGATTGTTTTAAGTAATTAGCTTTGATGACTAATAGGGAACGAGGACTTTAAGAAGATTTAATGCTTAAAATTATAGCATGTTGGAAAAAAAATGGAGAGTTGTTATCGGAATATGCCTATAATGTTAAGGCAACTTATGCAAAACAATTACTATACTAACTATGCTTTATTACATGTCTAATAAAGGACATACTGTCCAGAACGTGAACTTAGTGAAATGATGATTCAAAGATAGACGTGTGGCTATACTAGACTGGTTAAAATAATAAATTACAATATATGTCTGCAAGTGGAGTGTGCACCAATTTCACATATGTTGAGAGAAAGATGATGACGTGGTTGGAATATGTCTTTCATGGACCTAAAGAAACTCCCATTAGCTATAGTAATTTAGTTCCAATATAAAATGTTAGAATAGGATTTGTATACCAAAATTTATGAAGCTTGATGGAGTATAGCAGAACATTGCCTTTTCTTGCTACCATGTGGTCGACATTTGTATGAGTGTTGCTATATATTTGATTTATTGGATTTCTCAGTGGATGTAAGGATGGTCAAACTGAGTTTCTGTTCTGGATATTTGAAATAAGCCTTCATTTTGTAGTTGTTATATGGTGGATCTATATATTTGACTGCCTTCTAAAAGTTTCATTATTTATCATAAGAACCGCTTCTGTATCTTCATCTAGATCACTTGCATGATGCTGTATATTTTTGCTATTGCTTCTTTTGGGGATTTTACATGATTTTATGATACCTTTTTGGTTTAATTTTATATGAATACCTTGCAGCCTTCTGAGTTTCTCAAAATCTCTTTTATCTCTTCACATCATGTTAATTTAGCCATTCTATAAATATGCTCAATGTGGCAATCTCATTATATTTTCTAGCTAACTTGGATGGAAATACTCTTGCAAAATGTAAAAGGGGACTTTTGTACTCAAAGATTGGAGATAAAATGATAATATTACACTAAATGTATGCAAAACTAAAAGTTATGAAAAGAAGCCTATCCTGTAGCCAAAGAAAACTCTGTAATTCCCATGATTAAATTTTCTAGTTTTCCAGCGTTTTGCCACCTGCAGCAACATTTTCAAACAACAGTTACAGGAACTAACACAGCACATTCTTTTCTAACACTGTTGTTGCTACCATCATCTGGAAGGATCATCCCCTTCCTACAGAATTCCCGCAGATCTTTGTCTATTCATTTCTCTTAATCACCATATTCAGGGAGAAGATGGACGGAGATATAGATATAGACACACAGTACTTCCTCGTTTGATCAAACAGGTCCTTTGCAACCTTGTATACGTTATTTCCATTGAAATTTTCATTTAGACATGACAGAAGTATTAACTTAACCTATTTTAAAGTGAAAGAATGAATTGACACAATTAGTAAGGTAGCCAAAGAAAAGCTTTAAGGGTTCAATGTGTTTCTTGATTTGGTTTCATAAGCCATTATACAAAAGGACTGCATTTTGTCTAGTGTATAAAGAAAAGCTTTAAGGGTTCAATGTGTTTCTTGATTTTGTTTCATAAGCCATTATACAAAAGGACTGCATTTTGTCCAGTGTGTATACATGGATGTTGAGCCTATGCTTTGTATTGTTTTTGAATATGTGCAATTGACTAATTTTGAAAAGGGCTTTTGAGTCAGTAACTCCTATGCATACGAGTATATGTATGTGTGCAATACATGGATAATTGGATATTTATTGTTATAGTCCATTCAAACATATGGGACTGCTTGCATCTATGGCAAGTGCAGAACTTGCATACGTCCATCCATCTGATGCCTATTTGATAAAATGAATTGATTTCTGACCTGTTTCCCTTGTCTTTCATATGCCATTTGGGTTTTGGTTACATAATTAGAATATTTGAATATACATTTTTACCAATTATGATTATTCTTAAAATGCACAGTTGTATTTGTTTCTATGCATTTCTTATATTTCTTCCTTTCTCTGTGTTTTATGTAATTATATTAACACTCTATTACAACCTTTGCACATTTAGGTAAAAAGTAATTCTGAGATGGATTATATTATTCATTATCATTATTGGTATAAAATGTGTCTATTTTCTTCCTTGTTCCCCTTTGTTATCCTTAACTCTTTTCTGCTGTTTCCAGCCGATTTATGAACCAGTACTTTCTGTTGATTGCATGCCTTCAACTATGGTCGCTCATTACTCCAGTCAATCCTGCAAGTACCTGGGGTCCTCTTATATTTATATTTGCAGTCTCAGCAACCAAAGAGGCATGGGATGATTATAATAGGTATCTCTCAGATAAGAAAGCAAATGAGAAAGAAGTGTGGGTTGTGAGGCAGGGAGTCAAAAAACTTGTAAGTGAAATGCATCATATGGCTGCTTGTTTTATTCTTGTTTTCTTTACCATCTAATGCATAATTTTTATTTTTTTCTCTAATAAATTGGTTAAATGTATCCACTTTTTAGGATTGACTACAAAAAATATGTTGTTGCTGTTAACTTTTCAAAGCTAATCACCCTGATCAGGAGCATTTTATTTTTCTCTTGCTTTTGAATTGTTTGAACTTGTCATCATACTGTCCTTGCATCTCTATAATTCAGTGTCAAATTTTTTTCTGATACTGAACCATTTATTGATCATCACACTTTTTTTTTTTTTTTACTAGATTCAATCTCAAGACATTCATGTTGGGAACATAGTGTGGCTTCGTGAAAATGATGAAGTTCCATGTGATCTCGTTTTGCTTGGTACTGCAGATCCACAGGGGATTTGTTACGTGGAGGTAATTTTTCTGCTCCATTTATCCTCCCTGAAATCTTATTTTCATGGTTGTAAATTGGTTTCTTTTCTTGTGTTTCCCTTCATAATTTGAAGTTATTTGTAAAATTTATGTGTACTGTTGATCTGTTGTTACCTGAGTTCTAGCAGAAAAGCTGGTTTGAAGATTTGAATAAACTGAAATCTTATTTCTCTTTGGCTGAAAAGCCATGTATATATACACGAGTAGATCTCTACAAATAAGGAAATAACTAATTTACATCCTATCTAAATATACAACCAATCAATTATACTATTTTATCTCCTATCTAAATATACAATGTGTCAATCATAACCAAATTAGAATTAATTATGACTGGAATGAGAAATAATTGCTAATACAGCTCCTATTTCCACACTCCCACTCAAGTTGGGTTGAAGATATTTTTCATCCCAAGTTTGGAACTAAGGTCTTCGAATCCTTTCCGAGGTAGGGCCTTTGTGAGTATACCTGCAACTTGGGAGTAAGTTAGTGTGTAATAAGTTTGATGACAATTTCAAATAATTCTAGTAATCAAATCCTAGGCAAAATAAACAGTGCGTGAACCCTCCCTAGATCGATGTCTCCCGTCATATGCAAACCAACTCTTCCACCACCTAACCCCATCGTCGCCGACCTCGCCAGCGCCGATCATCATACCCAGAACAAGCTACCAACCCCATCGGCCTCACGCCACAAAAACCAGCCTCGCATGCGCAGAAGATCCCAACCAGATCTAGCCCACAAGATCTAACCATGTTTCGACTAGACCTAGGTCTCATGCGCCTGACCGGATGCTTTTGCAGGTCATTCCGCCTCCGACCGGTTAGGATGGCCCACGTGCCGGCGCGTGGCCCACATTTCCATGGGTACTGCTATTAGACTTCACTCCTTTGAACTTACACATATAGGACCTTTATCATAATCATAGCTTGGATTTTCCTATCATTATATTCAAAAGATAAATTTTCTAATTTAAATAATGAACGAACAATTCGTACTACTATACTTACCTTTCATTTGAGAATTCAAAATGATAGAAGTAATTGTTGAAGGGAGATTATTGAGCTGCGTGTGGGGTTGTGTGATTGTGTAAGTGTATGACTATATTTAATATGAAAATGACGAGAAAAAGTAAAGGTGTGGAGAAAAAGTGATAGAGATAGAGAGGGAGAATGTAAATAGTTGGTGAGGGATAGTCAAATGTTGAGTTTAACTCCTATTTATATTGCAAATTCTTGGACCAAGTGTAGAAAATTGAAAGGAAATGGCTAGATATTAGGCATGGTCAAAGCATCATTGATGCATTGTCTTGAAAGTTGTCAAATCAATACCTTTAATCATGTGATCAAATCAATTGACTTGGTTTGAAACTTGGTGTAAATAATGCATGTGGTCAAATCAATTACCTTTATCTATGTGGTCAAATTAGTTATTTTGCTTAAAATGTGGTGAATAATGCATGTGATCAAATCAATCATCTCTAATTATGGCTAATTGACATATTTACATATATTTTATACATGATTTCATTTAACTTCCAAATTAACTCTTCACTTAGGTCCTCAAACTATTAGCTAGTAATTAATAAGGTCATTTAACTAGGTCAATAACTGATAAGTTCATTAAACTTTAATAATAGCACACTTAAGTTTTAATTTTTAATCTAACGACTAGTAATAAAGATTCGGGACATTATGCTCTGGACCTTAGGTAGTGAGAATCCCTATATCCATTAACATGACATTGATGACGCATATGGTGAAAGAAACTCCTCTGATATCTTCTTGGGCCCACTTGTGCATCCAGCCAGCAAAAGTAAAATGATACCCATCAGATTCAAGATTAATTCTCCATTTTGGCAGATCTGACATTAATCTTCCACTTAATATAATCTTTCCATATCCATGGGTAATATGGACTACAGACAGACTGTTAAGTCAAACAAATGCTGTACACAGACAAGGTTTAAACTTTTGAGCTTGACCTTTATATTTCCTGGACACCATATGAAATTTTCTTTATTTTTTTAGGTATCAGAGTCTAAAATCCCGAAAATACTTTTGTATGTAGTCTGTCTTACTTCCTTAATGACCCTGGCACTTACCACCAAATTTGTGCATAGTCATCCCCCAAAAAATAATTTGCTGATTCATTTGTATATTTCAAGTTGAATTTGTCATCCGTACTACATGCTTTTAAAATTATTATTACCATGTTTATAAAGGACTTGTATAATATTTTTGCTAGATACATTTCATATCCTACATGTTGATAATTAATAAGATGCATCCTGATTTGTAGACAGCTGCACTAGATGGAGAAACCGACCTGAAGACAAGGGTGATACCTTCTGCTTCCATGGGAATAGATTTTGAGTTATTGCATAAAATCAAGGCAAGACAATCATATATTATAAAAAATAGCCATATTACATAATAAATATTAATATTTGCTATATGTGTCATTTTGTTATCCACTTACTGTGGCAGGGTGTAATTGAATGTCCCAGTCCAGACAAAGATATTAGAAGATTTGATGCAAATTTGCGGTTGTTTCCTCCGTTCCTTGATAATGATATGTGTCCTTTGACCATTAAAAATACCCTCCTTCAGTCATGTTACTTGAGGAACACAGAGTGGGCTTGTGGAGTTGCTGTTTATACAGGCAAGTGTTCAATTTTCAATTAGTCCATTTTAATGCTGTATCGCTTATTATTTATCATAGATAAGCTTTTCAGCCTTTTCTAGGATATTCATTTGTGATTAAGTGGAATATTAAGAGGGAAGGAATGTTAGATATTCTCTTTAATTGTTCATTAATCTTTATTTTATTTTATTTTACATTCTTGTTTAGAAAACTAAATTCTCTTATTATAATATTTAAAAGGAAATGAAGCTGGTATTGAATTAGGTTCAGTGTCTGGATCTTTTTTGTCACTTTTTCCAGTCAACATTTTGGATTAATTTAGTTCTTTTCTCTGTATACAAAAACTATTTTGCCAATATAATATTTTATTTTTATCCCTTTTGTAGGGGAAAAAAATTTAAAACAAGCTAAAAAAAAAAAAAAAAAGACTTTTTCTTATCTGAATTAAAATAAAGAAAAAAAAAGTCTCAAATCCAATATATTTATTTTCGCATATGGCGTGGCTTTATAATTTATAGAAGGCATGGCATGTCTAAATATTATGGTAATAGTCAAGTATCTGTTATTTGCGCCTTTTTTTTTTTTTTTGGCCTTGCACTTCAATTATCTAGGGATAATGATGTCTTTTACAAGGTTAGGGTTTTCTTAGGATAAACTGAAGTCAGGGTTTTGGTTGTTTTCTGATGATTGTTGAATGGAAAAACTTGAAATATGAGTTGAAGACAGCTAAATTTGAATATAATCTATTAAAATATGAGTTGATGACACATACATTTAATTTACTTTAAATCCATTAAAATCTAAATTGAGGACACCCCCAAGATTCTTCTCAAACACTATAAAACTTTTGTATTCCATAGATCAACAAAACATGGATTTCTGAACTCCCAGGTATTCACAAATTTGGACATGTTTCTGGTCTCAGTTATTTCACTTCATCAAGGCTCAAGCACTCTGTTATCTAATATTGTAATTGATGAGTCCTTTTCTTTATTTTATTGTTTCTTCCCATCTCCGAAATGTATTTCATGGACATCTCAGGCATTTGGCATGAGTTGCTATTTTAGGTGTAGTTTCTGAATTAATATTGCCTTTTCTTCCTTATCTATGCTTTTCTCTTTAGTAGATATTTACAGTTCCATTTAGATGCATAGAGTTTCAACATTATTGCTCATTTTCTTATGTAAATCCTGAACATGTTACTGTAGTTCACAACTCTTTTCTCCTAGTTGCTTGAACATAATTACTGATTAACTCTGTTCTCAATTGCAGGCAATGAGACCAAGCTTGGCATGAGCAGGGGTATAGCTGAACCAAAGCTTACAGCTGTAGATGCCATGATTGACAAGTTGACTGGGGCGATATTTGTTTTTCAGATAGTGGTTGTCATTGTTCTAGGCATAGCTGGAAACATTTGGAAGAATACAGAAGCAAAGAAGGTTCATCTCGATTACCTAGTGTTACTTATACGACTGTTATGCTTCTCTTTTGGATTTCACAAATAGTTTAATATATATGCATATTTCATGTAAGCTGCAAAGCTGTAAAGCTGATTCAAATATTCTGAATCGTGCAACTATGTAAAAAATGCTGGTGGATGATTTTTGAAAAGCAACCATTAATTTTAGGCAACATTACCTATCTCAGTGATGATAGTTTTCGTTGAACATCTTTCTTGTCCACTTAACTGGCATTAGACAGCATTTAGAAAGCAACCTTTTTAGCCTCGTGAATATTAGCTTCCCTGAAAATGACTGTTTGATAATAAATCTAGGCCAAGTGTTTATAATTTTTATATTTTTCTTGATATTTTTTCTTAATGATCTTTTCTCATTGGAGTGTATTTGTGAGAAATGTTAACTCATTAATTTCTTGTTTGACAATAACACTATATGCGGAAGATAAATTTAAATGATATACAGGTAGCCTTCTCTAACAGCTTAAACTTTTAAATTAAGTGGTCCAACATGATATTAGAACAAGCAATAGAAGTTTGAAGAATTGATTTTTCAATCTTTAATGTTTTTTCTTCTATTTAAGTGATAAATGAATGTCTTATTGATATTTATGCTTGAGTTACATAGGCGTAATTTCTGGGTGTCAATGTACTAATCTCGTGCTTTTCTTGCCATTTTCGTTATATATGCCTGATTTGCATCTTACATTTATGCTCATTATCTCGATTTCTCTCTTGCAGCAATGGTATGTTGAATATCCAAATGAAAGCCCTTGGTACGAACTTCTAATCATCCCTTTGCGGTTTGAGCTTCTCTGCTCTATCATGATTCCCATATCAATAAAGGTAAAATTTTGAATTTGGAACTCGTATCATTTTATCCTTTATTATATAATGACTTATCATTATAATTAGACTTTCATATGTAAGGAATGTCGATTACAACATAAAATCAATGGATAGTCTTGAATTAGAATGAATTGGTAGTAAATGGATGGTCTGGGATACTGCACGACCTTGCATTTTTTAGGTGTTTGGAGATATATACAGAGTTAAGGGCTAAGTTTTTCAGACACTGTTTTTTTTAATATTGTTCCTCCTGTTTCTGAATTCCTAGCTAGTATTCATTTATAATTGTGTATAGATGCATAATTGTTTAGTATTTTCAACCAATGTACATAAGGTTGTGGCCCCTTGGAGGCCATTGAAATAAACTCTTTAAAAAAAATTAGAAAACAGCAAGCCATTTTATGAAAGCATGTTACTCCAGTTTTTTTTAAGAAATGCTATAAATGAAAGAAATAATTTTATAGTTTCTGCCTAATTTATATTATTATTTATTAGTGTCCATATGCAATGAAAGAGTCATGCATTGTGAGCACTTATATATGTATATATATGTATATATCGTTTTCTTCTTGATCAGTGTTTGCTCATCATTTCATTTCTTTGATTACTGGTCACTCCATGAAGTATGCTGCTAATCTCCAACTTAGACTTTCCTTGAACACATCACACATCCTATGGAGTCTTCCCCAACACTCGGTCTCCACTCCCCACTCTCACACCACAGCAAAACGAATAGAGTAGTGGTAAGAGTGTAACTGTAGTTGTTTCTCAAAGCAGGTAGGTTAAGTAGCACAATTTCGCTGTAAATGGTGATCTGCAACGTATGAATACCTTGTTGATTGAAGTTCTTTTTGGCCATTCTTTTCTTCCCATCATATAGTATATTTTTCTCTATGTTTTGAAGGTGTCTTACACCGGACACTTCAAATATGGGCCTTCAAATACTTGTCAATAATCATATTTACTCGTCATCATAATATGCTCTGTTTTATGTAAATATAACTCAATTTCAATGTGGCATGGTTTGTCATATTGATATCATTGAGTAATGTGCTTTCTCCTCTCCTGCAGGTATCATTAGATCTCGTAAAAAGCTTGTATGCAAAATTCATTGATTGGGATGATCAGATGGTTGATCTAGAAACAAGAATCCGGTCCCACGCAACAAAGTTAGAAAATGCTAAATGCACCTAAATTTGTTGAAGATGTACATGCAGATGAATTATTTTAATTTTCTTTCTTGTATTTGGCAGCACAGCAATTAGTGAGGACTTGGGGCAAGTTGAGTATATATTGACTGATAAAACAGGAACGCTTACTGAAAATAAAATGATCTTCAAACGATGTTGCATAAGGGGAACTTTTTACGGGAATGAAAATGGAGATGCTTTATCTGGTAAGATAATGTTTAGTTATGCCAAAGGTCATCAGTTGTTCATATTTGATACCATTAAGCTTCCTGTTGCTAGACAGATCATATTGTTTATATCTTCTGTAGCTTCTTGTGTTGCCTTGCTGTAAAGCATATATTGATATCTGAGAGTTTGTTCCCAGGTTCAAATGGTGATTGTTAATGTCTCAATGTGGTTCGTTGGCTCCTACAATAAAATTATAAAACATTCTTGCTCTTGATGATACCTGAACTAACTATACTGGCTTAATTTTTTATTTTTTATTTTTTATTTTTACTTTTTTTCTTTCTCAATTTTACTTCTGCTAGTGGACAGCATGCAATTGGATGATCATCTTCCCGGCAGAATTCCTAAAAGTTCATTTATAGGCTGTTAGTTGACTGTTATTCTGCAACTCAAACTAAATATTTGGATCCTTTGTATTATCTTACCATCTAGTTCGGGGTCGCAGTGTGCCCGGGCCGCTTGTGGCTGGCCTGTAAAAGCTGTCTCAGTGGGCTGTGGGCAACTGGCCAGACCGTGCCCATGGCTGGCCCTCTAGGCCGGCTCAAGTAGGCTTGTCAATTATTTCAAAAATTTTTAATTTATTTTCTGAAGATTCTATTTAATAAAAAACATGAAAGGGCCTGTGGGCAGTCCAGGCTTGGCCCTGCCCCAGATAATTTGATAGCTGGACTAGGCCTCAGTCTTGACGGGCCCAGCCGGGATGGTTCGGCCCATTTCCACCTCTACACTGGTCTTATGGACATGCCTGTCAATTTATATGAAATACTAGATTTTTTAAATGTTGACTGGCTCACAATGTTCTCCCAGATGAATTTGCTTGATTTCTTCTTTTCTCATTACTGCCTCAAAAAAAAAAAAAAAAAAAAAAAAAAAAAAAAAAAAAAAAAAAAAAGAAACAAAACATTGGAACCAGACTGCTATATTTTGTTTCGGATACAATTGGTCAAATCTTCTAACAATTTTATAAAGTATTCGTCTAGTTGTACCACGTGGTTACACATCTTGTTTCAGTAATGAGAAAAGAAAGAAAGCTGGCTAACTTATTTATTTGTACCACATAGTTATAGATTTTGTTTCTGTTATGTAGTCCTGGGTATCATGATGCTGCATGGTTATCTGAAAGGAATATGTACTCCTGCTGATGTTGGGAAAGACCTGTACTTTTCAGAAATCAAATTAAACAAAGTGAAAATAAGGTTCTATCAAATGAAGTAAAAATAAGGTTCTATAAAATAAATTCAGATCTGAGCTTATTGAAAAACACCCCAAGACTGTTCAATTTATTATCCCGTATTAAAATTAAGCATGGTAAAGCAAATAACTTTGAAGTCTGCTCTCCTCCCTATCTTTGTTTGTTGAATAGAAATCCCTCTTCCCTTTCTGAAACAAGAAGGGAGATCCTTTTCTATTTAGACTATACAGAACTTTAGTTGGTTGTTGACCAATGGAAAGCATTGTATCGGAGAAAATGAAGGCCAAACCTGAAACCTAGAACCTCCAGAGTGAGACAAGCAACTGTCCACTGGACAATTCCTAAATGCACACCAAACCTGCTCTCCTCCCTATCTTTTTTTGTTGAATAGAAATCCCTCTTCTCCAAAACTATTCCTAGATATTCTCTTGAAGGACGACTACATGGATGTGGGCACCTCAACCATGTATTAGGGGAGGCGGTACTATGGGAGAACACATGAGGGTAAAAGCTGTAGGCCAAAACCATGCACATAGGTCTTTATTTTATTTTATTTTTTTTTGTTTTTTGTTTTTTTTTTTTGGGGGCACCTCTTTTTCTCTCTAGGTTTTCTGTGCCTGACAAGACTGTCTTGGAGGCACCTTATACACCTAGCAAGAGCCTTGACCTAGTTTTGACCAAATCTTCTAAACATTCAAGAATTGCCATATAGTTAGTATCAAGTATAATATACTTGTATTCCATTGTTATTTTAGTGGCCATTGAGGAGTCCCAGTCGGACCCTAATAATGTAAGCTCCAGTTTTCTTAACTTACACCTGATCAACTCCCGAATTCTTGGTTCAAATCATTATTCCCAGACCACTTCACTAAAGGCCTAAAATTCCACTCTTGGATTATGTGCAATTAATGAAGCTATAACTCTCAAAACTGAGATAGTTAAGTCTTTTAATCATTCTTCTAATGTGTTATTCTTGTAAACCTCCATCGAACATCTGTAATTGAAGTTGGGTGCAAGATTACCATTTTATGCCTACAATTACATCTTCCTCTTCGGGTCAATTTTCCTCTAATGGATCACTGTGATTACATCAGAGCCATTTTTTAATATTAAATTATTGATTCCAGATTAATACAAGTATTGAAAAATGTTCGAAGGGTTGTTTATCCATCAACAGAGGGTAAACTGTTTCATATTGTAACATATGTTCCCATGTCTTCCTTAATCTTACTTCCGTGATATTGAGATGTTGACCACATCTTCATTTTAATCATCTGTAACTTAAAAAAGTTGGAAGGGCATGGGGTACTTTATCCATTCAGAATTCCTGTAATCATTTAGTGATCAAGTGAAAGATATTCGATCAACACCGATAATATTGAATTAAACCTCACATGATTTTGTCCAATGCATTCCAAATGAACTATTGTACGTCCCTTGAAGTCTCTACACTTATGACTGAAGATTAGTCATTCACCGATTCGTGAAGTAGACAACGATATGGCCGACAATAATTCATAACCATTCCTATTATCTTAGATCCTTTTAATATCTGTTCGTTAACCCAAATACGCAAATTAATTAAAATAGTGAATAAATCTCATTCAGTCCTAAACCATAAATGTCTAACAGATGCATATGATTCCGCTTTTATGACACTTATCCTAATAGCTGATAACTTGTTATGGCATTGACCTTTGTGCACTATTTCCTATCAAATTACTGGGGACAAACTCCTTTGCCTGCATTCTGGACACTTCTGCTTGCTGCGAAGCAATTTTTTGGTGGGTGGGGACTAATTTTTTTTAAAACGCATGGAATTCTGGTATCTTAAAAAGTCTTACCTCATGGATTAGCGGATCCATCCATTTGAATGGTTTTGGTTGAAGACTCTAAACATGATATCATGTCTGGGTTTTGGGGTCCCAGTCTCCATCATATTGGATTGTACATGTTTTCATCTGCATGTTTTGTTATTCATTATTTCTTTGAGTGTTCAGGCCCATCAGTGGTACTGAATGTTGGTTTCAATATACCTAGAAAAAGGATTATTCTTATTCACAGGTTTTATACACACCCTACATTTGCAAGTAATAAATGTGACATCCTTGGATGATTCATGAACTGAATAGGAAATTTAATCCATTGTCAATTAGGTTTGGTTGGATGGTTTCTTAGTGTAGATTTTGAAGTGAGTTTGATAATTAGTTTTGTTCCCACAGCTAGAAGATAGACTTCGTTTGTTTAGTCTTTGTTATTGGTTTCATTAATATGTCTGAACTGTCAAATTAATATTTGTACTATTTGGTGTTTTTCTGGTTGACGAGGTAATATAGCGAGGCTTCCTTTATAGTTAGTGAAAACAAAAAATTGATATTTACTATTCGTCATTTGTGCTATACAGATGCAGAGCTGCTTAATGCCGTATCTACTGGTTCCACTGATGTCATTCAATTTCTAAAAGTTATGGCAATATGTAATACTGTAGTTCCTATACAAAGGTAATCTTGCATGTCTATTTGTCAAATTCTCCAAGACCACTAAATGTGTATTGAAGCAAAATTGAAGAAAAGAGTGATATTTTCTATTGGTCTTAGCAGCAATATGTCGTCTCAGTGGTGTCCTATTTTAACTGAGATTTTTGTGTCTACATCATCGCTGATTTCCTTTATGAATTCTACAGCAACACTGGAGTAATCTCATACAAGGCACAATCTCAAGATGAAGAAGCTCTTGTAAGAGCTGCTGCTAGCTTGCACATGGTTTTTGTTAATAAAAATGGGAATGTTCTTGGTAGGTGTAACTGCATTTTTCTGTATTTTCTGTTATTTGAGGTGGAAGATAACACAACTTTTTCTGGTCATGCAGAAATAAATTTCAATGGTTTATTACTACGGTATGAAGTGTTGGACATTCTGGAGTTCACTTCTGACAGGAAAAGAATGTCTGTAGTGGTTAAATGTTGCCTAAGTGGAAAAATTTACCTCTTGTCCAAAGGAGCAGATGAAGCTATTCTTCCCCTTGCACGTTCTGGTGATAACTTTTTCTTCACTTTATCAGTTTTCCAGTCAGTTACTGGGCCTTACTGCTGTAAGCTATTAATGCAATCATTAGGATAAGATATGAATATCAACTCCCTATGTGACTAACAATTTACACAAAAAAATAATCTTCAATATGTGGTTAGGAAGGAATAACATCTGTAATGACCCAAATTTTTATCTTTGGAATCATTATACATGTACCGTAAAATAATACTTTCATAAATAATAAAAAAACGTAATATCTTTTGAATGTGAAATGTTTAAAACAAATTTTAAAGAAAATACAATAAACATCATTAAAATTAACTACTTAAATCATTATTTATTTTCAACCACGCAAGCACAATCCACCTCTGATCGCCTCGAATCAGCCTCTTTTAATTACCTATAAAATATTTAACATATACATGTGAGACATAAATCTGAGTAATATAGTAATAATGAATTTCCATCTCATATTTAATTATGGAAAATCATAACATACATATGGAGACATGAGAAATAAAATCCGAACTTCGTGGCTATAATTCCCGTGCGTAGGACTACTAAACTCTGGTCCTTTGAACTTACACATATAGGATCCTTATCATAATCATAGCTAGAATTTTTGTATCATCATATTTATAACATAAATTTTCGTAATTTAAATAATGAAAAAACAATTTGTACTACTACACTTACCTTTCACTTGATAATTAAAAAATGATAGAAGAAGTGATTGTTGGAGGGAGATCCTTGAGCCGCGTGCCGGGTTGTGTGTTTGTGTAAGTGTATGACTAAATTTAATATGAAAAAGACAAGAGAAAGAGTAAAGGTGTAGAGACAAAGTGATAGAGATAGAGATAGAGAGGAAGAGTGCAAATAATTGGTGAGGGATAGTCCAATGTTCAGTTCAACTCCTATTTATAGTGCAAATTCTTGGACCATGTATGGAAAATTGAAAGGGAATGACTAGATGTTAGGCATGGTCAAAACATAATTAGTGCATGTCTTAAAAGTTGTCAAATCAATTCTTTTAATCATGTGATCAAATCAATTGACTTGACTTGAATCTTGGTGTAAATAATGCATGTGGTCTAATTAATTACCTTAGTTTATGTGGTCAAAGCAATTACTTTGCTTAAAATGTGGTGAATAATGCGTGTGGTCAAATAACTCATCTCTAATCATGGCTAATTGACATATTTACATATAATTTCATTTAACTTTCAATTTTACTCTTCACTTAGGTCCTCAAACTATTGGCTAGTAATTAATAAGGTCATTTAACTAAGTCATTAACCAATAAGGTCATTAGACTTTAATAATAGCGCACTTAAGTCTTAATTTTTAAATCTAATGACTAGCAATAAAAAATTCGGGATATTACAATATCAGTATCTATGAAAGCAACGAGCCATTATGTAGTATCATCAATACAATTTACTCTAGATCTGACTTTCTTATTTACATCTTTCGAGGACTTGTCTGACTAGCTAAACAACTAAAACTACCATTGATTTATTTATTGGCCTCAATAACCTTCAGGCATGATTTTCTTCTATTAGTTCTCCATTAGTGCATTATTTTACTGGAGGTTGCCGAGTGACATTCTTTTAATTTTCTATTCAAAGTTGGCATATGGAATACTACTTCCTCTTTTGGTTGAATTGATGACAAGAAGATTCCAAGTCTTTTGACTTGTAATAAAGAAACTTGAGTAGTAATACTGTCCATAATCATCAACTAGGTAACACGAACTTACCCCAAGTATGAGGCTAGTAATACAACGCCCTTGCTGTAACTTTTTTAGATAAGTACTTTTTAGGACACTATAGTTGCATTCAATAGCATTAGTGTATAGACAACATTTTTAATGATTCGACCTCTGTGCCCAAGCCGTTAGTTTATGTACTGTTCGCTTTGAGAGAGTCTGAATTCATCTTACTTCTCATGAATTTTATCGCGTCTTCAAGGATTTGAACCCAAGATCTTTGTCTTATAAGAAACTTTAAGCTGAATCCGTGAGGGGTAAGATGGGTTCAAGCCCTTCAAAAACTGATAGTAAATAAGTTAATGGCTTAGACTTTTCTAAAGTGGAGAATACGTAAGCTAACAGTTTGGGCATAGAGGTCGGATCGTTACAAACATGCATTTTATTTGTAATGGCCCGAGTCTCGTGCCCCAGTCTTTGTCATGTATTGTTCGCTTTGGAATGACATCTTCCCTCTAACCCTTTATGGCTTTCTATCGCGTCCCCTCGAAGTTGAACCCAAGAGTTTTGCCTTATGGGATATTTAAATTGAATTGTGGTACCAATTGTTGAAAACATTTAATAAAGATGAAAATATAGACCAATTTATGAGGGTTTTGGTTACTCTTAACATGGTTGACCTTTTAAAATGTAACTCCTAGTCTTAAGATGATACCAGAGTCCATGCAACTTCAATGAGCAATTCAATCCGATTAAGAATAAAAAAAGAGCACGTGAGTTATTGGTTTGATCAAATGAGTTACCATCATGCGGGGCATGCCCACATTGTATAAAGATGAAGTGATAGATCAATTTATGAAGGATTGGGCCACTCCTTTTAACAAGGCTGTCATTTTAAGATGGAACCCATGTTTTAATACAATTGGTACTAGGATTCAATTTAAGTCCCTTTAAGAGGCATCTAATAGCTTGGGTACAAACGTTATAAGAAATCTCCTCATTTTTTTTTTTTTGGGTAACGATTCAACCTTTGTGCCTAAACCATTAACTTATGTATTATCCACTTGGGAAGAGCCTACACATTCACCAAATTTTAAATGATTCAAAGATCAATTATTAAAAATAATGATTGGGTAAGAGTATCTTGAAGCACTTCTATGATGGGCTGCATCCTTTGGTCCTATTTGACTATGAGTTTGAGGATAATGCCATTGCTCAGATATAATTTTAGCTAGGGATGTTTCCATATCGAATGCAGATAGTAAAAACTTTTGCTAGTGTTGTTGAACTTAAAGTTGGTGGAAGTTAGACCACACAGTGCTGGTTTGGTCAGCATGGGTTTACTTAATTTTATAACATGTTGTGGAAGGCGAGCGAATTATTTTCTTCCCCAATCAGTTACTTTCCATGTTTAAAAAAAAGATGAGACTGAATAAAATTGTGAAATTAATTATGAAGAAACTGTGAATAGATATTGATGTATGCAATGGATTCTATCTAAGGAAGGAACATATATACAGGAAATAATGCCTATGATATTGAACTACAAGTTTCAAAAGTTTAACTATCTGGTTATAGTTATTCCTAAAATTTCTCCCTAGTTAACTGCATAAAATCGGCCTAGATCTTTCCAAGAAAGTTCTAAAATCTGCATTGCAGGGGAACATGTTTTTCTTGTATCTGCTCCCTCTTTTAGTCATGATGTGGTTTAGGGGGTGGCCACCTAGCCAGCCCTGTATTTTGTTTTTTACTATATCTTTTTTGAACTCTTCTAAAAAAATTGAGATGCTCACGTGCCATGGTCAACGAGCTGAGCTTGGCTCGGCCTTTTCCACCCCTAATGTGATTTGAACGTGAATTAAGGTAAGCCACATGATAATTAAGATTGTTTACTACTGAAAATGCTGAAGAAAAAATTTAGGTATGCAAATATATGACCACATAACATTCCTTCACGAGCTTCTTTGAATTTGAGTATATTGTTCCTTCTTGAATCTGCTTGAACTGATGTCAGTGTCCTCTGAACTCTGGAAGCTTAGGTCACCTATTTACAATATACAGAATAATGAAAAAATGACAGCTCCTCTCTTGTTTCTTAATCTGAACTATTTATTCAATTTTATCAAAAGAATCTTGACATCTTCCTATAGGGTCTGTCCCTTATTGTATTGGTGCTTGTCTCTGCATGATTTCTTTCCGTTTGGTTCTTTGAATTGTTCATTACAACTTGTAATAGGCTTGCTGTGTTTCCCATGTTTTTTGTTAGAAATGTCGACTTCCAGTTTTGGTGGTTAGTCAATTAATCTACATACCTGCTAATCTCTATATTCAGGACAACAGACAAGAACTTTCTCTGAAGCTGTCGAACAATATGCTCAACTAGGCCTGCGGACATTATGCCTTGCTTCACGCGAATTAGATGACGACGAATATCGAGAATGGTCTTTGATGTTTAAAGAGGCTAATAGTAAATTAGTTGATAGAGAGGTACATGCAAGGGTTACTGCTATTTGTTTATCTTCTTTCTTTCTTTTCACACCACCCTTTGTCTGATCGACCATCTTTATCTATTTGTCTAGTTGTAGGTTCATTTGTTGCAGTAGCAGCTATTTACTCTACTTACTGTATTTTGCAGTGGAGAGTGGCTGAAGTCTGCCAAAGATTGGAGCATGATTTTGAGATTCTTGGAGTAGCTGCCATAGAGGATCGTCTACAGGTAATTCCATCAACCTAATGAATCATTGAATAACCACTGGAGAAAATTGATTACAATATGCAAGTGGGCAACTCTTGTTTTCCATAGGTTATGATATTTTTTTGATCAGCTGCTCATTAGGTAGTTTGCTCTCATTTGTTTCTTTGATAACAACTAGGATGGTGTACCAGAAACAATCAGCACACTTAGGAAAGCTGGAATAAACTTTTGGATGTTGACTGGAGACAAGCAGAACACTGCAATACAGATTGCCCTTTCTTGCAATTTTGTGTCACCGGGTAATTCACTTAATTTTTGGCTTATTCTTGTGCACACACATGGCTGGATGATTATAAATAGGCGACACTTATCTTTTGCACGAACAACAATGCAGATGCATTTTTAATGAACATGATATGCTTTGACATGTGAATGAGGCAAACTTGTTTGAGACATATCATTTGATTCTGCAAGCAACACAAATATTACCTTTACATTCTGTCCGAATGCAATTGATGGCACATTCCTTTCTGAAAGTTCAAGAACAACGTCCATTTTCTCAAAATGGACATTCTCTAACAAAACCGTCTTCCTTAAAGTACATAATTTGACTCGTATGATTGTGACCTCATGTTTGGGCTAAAAATGATTAGTTCAAGTGCTCCTTCAACTCTTTGCTGAAACTTTAATCGAATGAGCCCATCCAATTCAAAGTAAGAGGAGAATTATTTTATTATCTCTCTGTCCACCCCTTCTTGCATCTTCCCTACAACATTCTTCTGCCCTTGCTTTAATGTGCTCCAGACAGTTGCTCTCCACGATTTCAGGGATATGGAATTTGGTGAAGTGTTCAACAGAAATGACTATTATTTTGTTAAAGATATTTGTTTGAGCAATTTGCTAACCCAACAATCAAGGTCTTTGAAACTAAAGAAAGAAATATGGAGGAGTCAATAAAGTTGTAAGAATGTTGCATTTAAGTTCATCTAGTGAAGATAAATTGTTTGCCAGCATATTGAGATGGTTTCAGTACATTTAATGAAGGCTGTTAAATGCATTGAATGGGAGAAGTGATGGATCAGTATAAATGGTAAATTAGAGGAAAATTGTGACCTATAATCACATGGACTGAGTTAATTAAAAAGACTTGGAACCTTTGTATTTTTTTTTTTTTGACGTGACTCGCGCAATAGTGGAATGGAAAGAGGATCCGTATGGTGTAGCCCAAATAAGTATAGGGTAAGGCTTTAGTGAGATGTCTTGAGTTTTTCATGATTCGTACTTATGTTGTACAATATTTACAGAGCCTAAAGGCCAGCTTCTTTTGCTTAGTGGGAAAACTGAAGATGAAGTTTGTAGGAGTCTAGAGAGAGTTTTGCTTACTATGAGAATCACAAATACTGAACCTAAGGTATGATTTCTTGACTTCATGAATTCAAAAGATATAACTGAATTGCTATTGTCAATGTGAACTTACTATCAAATATTGAGTGGCAGAGATACAATTGAATTGATTTTATGGTCACTATATTATATATTGAATTAAAATGACAAAAGAATTTGTTTAGTTTATTGAATAATCTGCTGGTTTAATGCTGCAAATAGTATCATGATATTCTTTACTCCTGTAGAAAATTCATTATTTTAAGTGCGTTGTAAGTAGATCGTCCCATTATTGATTCAGTCAGGAGTAACCATGCGAAAAGAAGCCATTAGATTAGGATTCCTTTAATTGTGGTTATCTTAAATTTTCTACACTAACCTGTTAAATTTGTTATTTTATGATTACTCGCCCTACATCACCTCTCCTTTTAGGAAGCCTCTTCCAGTAGGGAAGTTTGTGAATGGATCTTTAGGACCATTCGCTCATGAAGAGGATGATTTTTATTTATCTTGTGATGACCATATTTTGAGTGACATGGAAAAAAAAATATTGGTTGTTTGGTGATACAAAGTATCACTGACAAGATAGTACTCGGGCTAGAAGACCATTGCCAATATTGCTTATACTTAAGTGATGTCCTGTAATAAATGCACCTATTTGGCATATAAAACACCCAGAGTTGGTGCAGTATTTTTGGAGGGTATTTGTCACCATGTTGGAAAGAGAAATCTTTCTTTTCATCGTTTTGTGTGTGTGGAAAGAAAAGATAGGTCCTCACACAAGACTAAGAAACTTCGTTGAATCTTATTACTATTTCTCGAAACAAATTAAAATGGGGAAAGGCGATTCATGGATTGATATTGTTGTATAGGATTTGAGCTAGTGTATCTTCCGGTAGATGTATCGATATGATTATTTCTTGAACAAATTAGAAGAGAGGCATACCAGAACAATATAGGTTGATATGGTTGTATTTGTTTCTTTTGATGTACCGATGAATAAAATAGAGACAATAATGTTCCACGTAGTAGGGCTTTGTTGTTGGTGGTGGGAAATAGCTAGAGAAAATTTATTTGTGAAGCATGCCCTTGTTAGCTAGTTCTTCATTCAAAGCTTCAAAAAAACTCTGATTTTATTCTATGAGGCACTACCATAAACCAAGATAACATATAGAGAATTCATATTACTATGTTTTTGAATCCATAGAACTCAGCTGAACAACATTATAGCTGATTTTTTCTTTTAATTGGTGGGTTCTTTGTTTAGTGCCCGTTGTTGATGTTGTTGAAGACATTAAAATGATATACATTGATCATATAACTGCATCAGCTTTTAGATCAAGTGATTCAATATGATGTCTTAGCAAGCAAAGGTCTGGGTTCAAGTCTTGCAGCTGCCCATTTATGAAACTATTTACATATCAAGCTTTGGTGGAAAAAAAGGATCCCACCTATACGAGAGGGCATATTGGAAACAATGTTTTAATGATTAGCTTAAGCTTTAATATCAAATATTTCAACATTTGTTATGAACTTGACGGATCTTCTATTAACAAGAAGGAAAATGTAATACTGTAGTCTTGCCTCTCCAGGCTGAAGCAATTAGGATAGACTATTAACTGCAGTTTTTCTGCACATTTGATGCCATCCTCATTTGCTGACTAGGATAAAAGACTTATCTGTAGCATAGGCATTTTGAACATGATATTCAAGGTTGTCTATATATGAATTAAAGATGGCATCAAATTGAGAGGAGCGATTTGATATTCTCTAGGCAAATTAGGTCAATAATTTTAATGGTTGTATTATTAATACAGAAGTAAATGAGGTTAAGCAATTGAAAAGGTGGTAAGAGAATTTAATATATTAATGAACTTGGTATATTTTTCATGTGCAAAGAGTAGTCAAGAAAATTTAATGTAAGTAGTGTCTTTAATGTTTCATTTTCTATGTAAGCCCTTTATAAGTGTTCACAAAGTAAGATCTATTCAAAAAAATGTCTTTTTATTTATTTTATCATGCTTCTATTTTAAGTATTGAATCTTAGTAATTGACTTAAAGATTTGTTGATTCAGTTTGATGATTATAAGTGTAATTTGCATTTGTTTTGAGATTCCTTTTTGTACCCAATGATTTCCTTTTCTTTTTTGTAGAAAGCATCTTATTGCTGATACTTGATTGTTGCAGGATGTAGCTTTTGTTGTTGATGGCTGGGCTCTCGAAATTGCCCTTAAGCATTACCGTAAAGCGTTCACAGAACTTGCAATTTTGTCAAGGACTGCTATATGTTGTCGTGTTACTCCATCCCAAAAGGCCCAGGTTCTCTAATTGGATTTAGTATAATTTTCGTTCTTATTATCTGGTAACTATGATAAGGTAAATATGAAGACAAAAATATCACGAGGAATCATCCATTTGTCTCAACATAAGGACCAAATCAACTGGAATAAAACTTCTACAATTTCATCTGTTAGGAGATATTTCCGAAAATTTCCACATCCTCGCAAATGATGATTTGTTATACGACTTTTTCCTCTCTATACGGCAAGAGATTTCCTTATATTTCCTGTTCATAATGTATTTCAAATAGCATATAAACCCACAAAATTAATTACAAACTGCAATACTTCATAGAAGATGGTCTATAGTACCGTTCCTGAGAGTTCTGCACCATTGCTTTGATTTTCCAATTGTTCCATCCACTCCTCTCTGAACTGCCAGCTTCCTTCTGCTGCCTCTTTGAAACTCAAAGAAATTTGATGGGGACCCAACCATCTCTCCCAAAAGCCCAGGCTTGAGGATGATTGAATCCAACAATTATTAGAACCAAACAATACCTTACGGCCCCAAATCTGACGTCCACGGCGGCCCACTCCAAGATGACCTTCGCTTTACCCGGCCGGCCCTTTTTTAGCTGCTGGTATTCGGCATTTCGCTTGGGTCGCCCCTTCTGGAATTCGAACCTGTAACGTGGGTCTGCTCTGATACCAATTGCTGGGGACCCAACCATCTCTTTCAAAAGCTCGGGCTTGAGGGTGATTGAATCCCCACAACTATTAGACCCTAACAAAATTCTGCTTTTATTTGATTCCATCTTATTTCATTAAAATTTTTGCTTTGTACTAGGCTTTTGATTATGTATCGTTTTGTCATATCTTGTTCGCGTTACCCACAATAACAACAAATTATTATCTATGAAAACTAGTTATTAGGAAGATGCAGTTTCCTATGCAGATTGCAGCTAGAGGCATTTATAGTTGGTCCTCTTGTTAATCATGAAAAATGTTATGCTGAGTTTTTGACTTCTTGGTGAAAGTTCGTCCATTTATTTTTAAGGAATTCAGTAGTTCAGGTGGAAAAGTTAGAAGATCTTTAATTTGAATTTGAAATAAAACCTAATCTAATCTAATTAGTTTCAGATGAAGATAAGGATATCTTTATTTGCACTTTGTCTGTATTTATCTCTAGTATTCTAAGTTTATTAGTCACTTTCACTTACTGGATTAGATAATGTTTAACTCTAGAATAGATAAGTTTTATAAGATATATATATATATATATATATATATTGTTATGTTTTTCTCATTAATGTTTTGTTTGGCACTTCCACTCTTTCTAGGTAAATGCTGCTGAAGTTAATTTTCTAATTTTTCAGCTTGTAGAACTTCTGAAATCATGTGATTACAGAACGTTGGCCATAGGGGATGGTGGAAATGATGTGAGGATGATCCAACAAGCTGACATTGGGGTTGGCATAAGTGGGAGAGAAGGATTGCAGGCAGCCAGGGCAGCTGATTATAGCATTGGAAGTAAGATCTTTGTTGTTCCATCCAAATTATAGTGACCTCTGTGTTGCTTCAAATCTGAAACTTCAGTAACATTTAGTTTGACATTCTATATAATTTTGTTTATTGAAAAGAAATTAATAGGACGTGAAATTGTTCTAATAATTAGTTGTTTTTGGTGTTCAAAATTCTTTGAATCTAAATGCAATAGAAAATGACAAACATGCGTTGCTGCTCATGTTAGTGGTTGCTTGTTGATAAAAACTAGTTTGACTAGTCGCATGATCTGTTCTTCTTTAGACTTGACAAGCTATTCTTCTGGCATACTTTTAATATTTGCTGAAACGTTGTTAATGTAACCCATTTGACCAACCTACATTTAGAGACTCTAGACGTAAGATTCAAGGCATTGGGAAATTATTAAAACTGATCCTATAAAAAATGGGGAAATCAAATTTTATAACAATTAGAATAGAAATTTAAGATTCAAGGCATAAGGAAACCCCTGATGCTTGGACGCTTCAAAATAGTCATGTTGAAAACGACACGACACGACACGACATGGGTATGGATATGGGATATGTGTCGGATTCTCCAAATTTCAATTGGACACTTTGTCGTTTTTGCTTCTCCTTTTTTTCCCCTCTTTTCCTTTAATTTCCCTTTTTTCTTCTTTCCTGTTTTCGCTCTCTATAAACCTAGCATCATTGCCGAAAGGGTGGAAAAGGACGGTAGCGCTAGGTTTTCCCTTCTTTTTCTTCTTTCTTTTTCTTTCCATTTTCTTATTTTTCTTTCTTTCTCTCTTTGTAATGGTGGTTTAGGGTTTCGTTTGTATAAAATGAAAATAGGTTCCATATAGTGCTGCTTAGTGCTCTTAGGTCCAAATTGCATTCAAATCCCTTATTTTCTATTTTATGTAACATTTAGTGATTCCCATTATTGAAAATTAGACCCCAGAATTTTATTTTATTCATTTTAACCCCTTATTCAATACTGATTTTCTTCTTTGTTAATAATTTATTTTGGTCTATTTAAATTGACATTTTGGATTAGTAAAAAATTAAAGTTTGAAAGACGTATCTACGTACCCTTGTCCAAAATTTTGACTCTTTTTAGCTATATTCCTGTATCCTACATTTTAGAAAATAAAAGATCCGACACTTAAATTAGTACCCGTACTCGATACTCCTATTCGAGTCCGAGCATCATAGAAGGAAACTATTAAAACTGTATCTATAGAAAATTATGAAATCAAATTTTATAACAATTAGAATATAGGTCTTAGTAAACATCTTGCTTACACAGATATGGCTAAATTTCTTGTCTTAGTCTGAATGTACCACTGAAAATTGGTTCACTTGTGTATATAAATTGGAATTTTAGAGAGACCTCAAAAACATCTACTTTTATTTTGTTACAAGTCTTTTCTTTGGAAAATATAAAATGTTTTCGTTTTACAGTTCCTAAATTTTACAATGACAAAAATATCAAACAAAAATGTTTGTGGTTCCTTTGAAATAGCCTGTCAAATTCTTATTTAAACATTAAAATTCGCCAAGATAATTCTTTTGCAAGACATTGTGAGATTAAATGCGTTCCTTTGTTGTGTTAATCATTATATTCAAACTGTTGGGAGCGGTGAAAATAATTTTCAAATTCTTTTTTCCTTGAGAGGTGTTGCATGCTCTTTTACCTTGAATACGATTCTCCACTTTGCTGCTAGGTTCCTGCTGTCTTCAGTCAATATTCTGCTTTAATTATGAATTTGCTAAATTGCAAGTCCTGAATTTATACAATATCCTACTTTTTTCTTGCCCAGTGTTTGCTTAGAAAATTTCTGCAAGTTTCATCAATGTGATATTTAGCAATCTCTAGAAGTTTCATATTTTAACATCTGCTACCCATCTTGGCATGCAGAGTTCAGATTTTTGACAAGATTAATACTTGTGCACGGGAGATATTCATATAACCGCACAGCATTTCTTTCCCAATATTCCTTCTATAAGTCCCTGCTAATTTGTTTTATCCAGATCTTGTAAGTTCTCCGAGATCAAGCTCTTCTATTACCTGCCAGCCTTCTTAATTTGGTTTTTACATTGAGTTGAGATTATTTACTTAACTGCATACTGCTTTATGTACTCTTCCTCGTGCTAACCACAAAACGTATCTAGTTTCTCTTTCATTTCAGGCGTCTCTGGGACCAGTCTTTTTAACTCTGTCAGCTTGATGGCTTATAATGTTTTCTACACTAGTATCCCTGTTTTAGTCAGTGTTCTTGACAAAGATCTTAGTGAAAATACTGTAATGCAGCATCCACAAATATTATTTTACTGCCAAGCAGGAAGGTTTGACCCTATGCTCTTTCTTTTAATTACAGAGTTTTATGTTTTTTAATTTTTATTTAAGGATTACACTGAATGTAAGCAATCCTTAAATCTTCTTTGTTAAAGATTTCCCTCCTGTTTTCTCAATCAGAATTACACCTGAAACAGGCTTCTCAATCCTAGCACGTTTGCTGGATGGTTTGGGCGCGCTCTCTTTCATGTGAGTGCTTTTTTTTTTTTTTTCAAATTTGCTTAATGCGAGAGTTGCTGGTTTGAGTTGAACTATCTGATCAAGTTATTTTGGGGTACAAAAATGGTGCTTAAGCTATATCATAATTAACAACTGGTGTAGAAACTTTGAATTGTGGTTTTTTTAATAGGGCTCGCAGGAAAGTAATTATGTTTAAAATAGTACAGAAAAAGTAAAGAAATATTCGTTTGATGGCTTTTATAATTTAATAAAGATTTTCACTTCCTGACTATCTTATAGATTGCTCATTTGGGTGGATATTCTGAGCCACTGTCACTGAGCAGGCATGGTGCTCTTGATTTATGCTTTGTATTCAAAGTGGTGATAGCTAAATTGCCTATAGATAGAATCAGGCCTGGACGACATAACTAGAGCTTTGAAGTAGTGATAGACCATCACCTCGTGTTTTGTTTCCCAGTCCCCAGAAACGGATGTAGGCTGCGAACTGGAAAGGAAATATTATTCTAAATGTGTGATTTTGATATTGAGTTATTTATGGACATGAGAGATATTGAGATATTCTGAATACAAAAAGGAAATAATGGAAACAAGTTAATGTTTTATTTGGTCTAGGACTAGTTAAACTTAGTTTGTGTGTTTTAACGGGATCCCACTGACCTGACGAGGGGAGCTAGAGCCCAATTATTTGTGGCATTCTGCTTTTAGGAGTCATTAAGGTCATTTTTTTTTTCAGAGCAAAAACCTGAGACACATCACAAATTATTTGTCGCATCCATGTTTCTGGAATATGTTTATCCTGAAATATTTTATATTGGAATAAAAACTTATCGTATTATAGATTGAGACACATCACAAATACAATAGAGTAATTAATTTGTCTGTTTTCAGAAACAATAAGTTTTCAACACAAAAAAACTTGAACGAGATATTATCATAAACTTTTAGCATCTGAATCTACGTAAATATTGTTTTTGTGCAAAATGAAGTAGAGGCTTTTGGTGTAATATTAGTAAAAGGAAACTTTTGCAACATGGATTTCTCTTTTCTGCTTGTCGCTTTCTCTTGTCATATAAGAGGAGACAATGAAGAATTCCATAACCATTTGGTGGTTATGTTGAGATGTGATGATCGGACTCTTAAAAGATGGTGAAGTATCTATTTTAATACAATGTGACATAGCTATTGTGGTGCGGAAGCGTTGATAGAATTCTTATAATAAGAATTGGAATAAGAAATGTCTAGGAATAACTTGCTTTATATTAATTGAATAATAATTGATGATGATGATGATGATGATTGTTATATGAAAATTGTACAATACGTCCTATATTTATAGGCAAATTATCCCCTGCTTCTAATAGTATTAGGAAATTGAAATAAAGAAACTAATAAAATTTTAATCTAATTAAAACTCCTATTCTATTTAATAAAGAAACTATAGTCCTAATTAAATATAATATAGAAGCCCTATTACAAGAAAACTAATAGAAAATAAACTTCTAAAAATGATAAAATATATTAGTAGTAGGAAATCAACTGTAGTTGTGATGTACTACATCAATCTCCTCCACTTCTAGAAAACTCATCCTCGAGTTTTGCTTTTGCAAGGAAAAGAAAAAGGAAAAGAAAATCTATCAATCTGGAGGAAAATACTCAAAAATTTCTATCGATACTGATATTGAAGAAATTTCAATTTCTTGATGTGCTTGATAAATGTTATTTTCTTCCAATTTCATTGTTTGAAGGCAATTTTGTTTCCACCATGCTCATCCTATTTTCTTCATAGATAATTTCTACGTAACCTTCATTACCGAAGTATGATTCAATTTCTCTTTCTTCGGTCTGCTCTTGTAAATCCGTAATGGAACACGGGTTTGCAAATGTCGTGATTCGTATACCTTGCGCCTAGCCCGTCAATCCTTGGTCCCACATGTTGTCGTCGTTGGTGATCAACGAGCTGGAGTCTCTCTTGTAGGCCTGGATCGAAGTCTGGACCTATTCTAGTGTGCGTGTTGATGTCTGCTGCAACCTTAGGGGTTCTTCTTGTTGAATAATCAGTCTCCATCATTACTAGAATTTGGGTTGTCTTCTTTCTGCCAATCATCTTGTCTGTCGGGTACTTCTTCCATGGGCTCGCGATTCTTCTCAACAATCAACACAATTGGCATTTGTGTGATTTTGCAAAGAGTCTCACACCTACCCAATTGTTCTACACTGGACTCACGGTGATTCTCAATAGTCATCGCAGTTAGTATCTGCGTGATATTGTGAAGAGATTCTTCCATCCCATCTAGTTGTTCAATTTTTTCAAACCTCCGTTCGCTGGTGGTTTGCTTGCCACTCGAACCGTCGTTAGCTATCAGATTAAGGCTAGTCCTTGCTTTGATACCAATTTTGGTGCCGAAGCGTTAATTAAAAAATGATTGATGATGATGATGATTGTTGATGTGAAAATTGTACAATACCTCCTATATTTATAGGCAAAATATCTCCTACTCCAAATAGTATTAGGAAATTGAAATAAGGAAACTAGGAAACTAATAAAATTTTAATCTAATTAAAACTCCTATTCTACTGAATAAAGATACTATAGTCCTAATTAAATAAAATAAAAAAGTCAAATTACAAGAAAGCTAAATAGAAAATAAACTCCTAAAAAAGATAAAACATATTAGCAGTAGGAAATCAACTGTAGTTGTGATGTACTACATCATATTGACATGGGATTCAAGTCAGATTCTTGGTGTTTCAGTTGAACCCGACACATGGGAGTGGAAGAAGATAGTGGACTGCTTCTGGTTCTTAAGGTAAACGTGAAGAAGAAGAAGATAGTTTGGCGCATCTTTTGTCATCTTTTTATTTTTTTAAATAAAATAAAACTTTTAAATTATTTTTAATGAAATTAAAAATAATAATAATATTTTTCATTAAAATAATAATAATAATTAAATAAATAATTAAATTTTGTATAATTTCTCATTTACTTAAAACTTTATAATTTTAAAGAAATCATTTTTTTTGGTGATTTTAGCATTGAATTTAATTGATTTCTATAAATTTTTTCTTGAAAATACTATGTAAGACCTAGCCACATACCCATATCCAAAATTTTAACCGTATCCTTATATTAACACTAGTAGTTAACATATTACGATATGGGGGGTACGGTTAAAATGATCCAATCTTTGATATATATATATATATATATATTTATTTATTTATTTTTTTGATGTAGAAATCAAGTTAAATTCATTGGCAAAATAACAAAAATAGCTTTAAAATTATAAAGTTATAAATAAATGAGAAATCATACAAAAATCAATTATTTATTTAAATATTATTATTATTTTTACTTGAATTAAATTTTTTTTTTTGAAAAGTTATTCAAATTACAAAGAATAATGGTATAAAGCACCAGTCTATATAGTATTATGTGATAGGTTCGATTAAAGGTGAAATTATGTGATTCGTTTAATTGTACCTTTCATTTAATGACATAAAGTGCCACCTAGACTGATGATGTAATACCAGTAATGTTAAATAGTGTTACTCAATTACAAAATAAAAAAGGTAATAAAAAGTGAATGAAGCCCACTTAACAATCATTTTCCAATATAACCAAAGGTGCGCCAAGCCAACTTAACAAAAGGTAAGAAAACACATCATCGTATTTACCTAATTTCACAGAGCCAAAAGTAGACTTGTCTTCTTCCACTCCCAGCTTCCGTGTCTGAGTGAAACAACAAGGATACATGTCAAGTCATGCCGACACAGGTACTTCACCATTTTTGAAGAGTCTGAGCATCACAAGTTTAGTTAGTTTATTTGGTGAATCTAGTACTTATATAGGTTCGATTGTGTGCCTTGAGAAAAGATTGAATACTTGGACATGATCAAATAATTGACCATGTTGCAGGAAGTAAATAGATCCTTAAAAGTGGCTCATGCATTGAAGCTTGTTTCTTGAATTATTACTATTTATTTATTTTTTTTTTTTGACCTTGGTAGAATATTTTCCTTCTAGGTAAAGTAATTAGTGGTTAATTTAAGTACACTGATCTTGTAATGATCTTCAGGCGATTGTTGTGTTTGTCATCACCATACATTCATTCGTTTTTGAGAAAAGTGAGATGGAGGAGGTATCCATGGTTGCACTGTCTGGATGTATTTGGCTGCAGGCATTTGTTGTTGCTTTAGAAACAAAGTAAGTTACTTCTTTTTCCTCTTGCATTTGTTGATGCTGACTGCTGTTAAGAGCTAAAGAAGTGCTAGCATGGGCCTTTGCTTTTATCCTTCTCATAAGTTTATAAGAAGGAAAAGTTCTGATTCTTGATTCTTGATTCTTACAAACTATTACTGATACAAACTCATTCATGTCGCACGCTACACGTATCCCGGAATCCATCAATCTAAGTTACACTTCTGGAAAAGAAACTATCTTGATTGGACCATATAACATTATTCATGCGAGAATCTATTGATGAAGTTTTGACTTCATTTGAAATGGAAATTTGGTGGAGCACGTCTCTGTTTTTGTTTCTTTGGTTTGTTTTGTGATTTGTGATATTTTAAATAGACCTTTTTTTTATTTTTTTTTGGCAGTTCTTTCACAATATTGCAACATCTTGCAATATGGGGGAATCTGGTAGCTTTTTATGCCATCAACTTGATTGTTAGTGCCATTCCATCGTCGGAGATGCACACAATTATGTTCAGACTATGCCGTCAGCCATTGTACTGGACTACGATTATAGTAAGTCTTATGTTTAATTTCCTTTTACCTCCATTATTAATATCTTGGGTACTTAATATCAAAATGATGATATCATGCTCATTGTATACCATTGCAGCTTATTACAATGGCAGGGATGGGTCCAGTGCTTGCTCTGAAGTACTTCCGATACACGTACAGATCGAGTAAAATCAACATACTTCAGCAGGCTGAGCGTTTGGGAGGGCCAATTCTGTCATTGGGAAATATAGAGTCTCAGTCGAGATCTTTAGAGAAAGATATCTCCCCCTTATCAATATCGCAGCCAAAGAATCGCAATCCTGTATATGAGCCTCTGCTCTCAGATTCTCCAAGTGCCACAAGACGGTCTATAGGACCAGGTACACCATTCGATTTCTTTCAGTCGCAAACCAGATTGTCTTCAACCTATATGAGAAATTCCAAGGATAACTGATGTCTCAATTCTTGATGGATTAAAGCAAGTTTAAAGAAAACTCTGTTTAACATGATTCTTGGTTCACCATCATATGACATGGCTTTAGGGATGGAATTTTGCCATGAGTATCGAGTGGTCTCTTGTAATTAATTAAAGGGCCCCGAATTTTCTTTTTACTTGGAGGTCTACACGAGAATGATGACGACTGTTGTGATTAAAGGGCATCAAGTGGATTTCAATTTTTGACAAGACCTGGGGATAAATACATTAAATCATTCTAGGGAAAAGTAATGTCGAGTATTTTATTTGGAAAATGATAAACAAATAGGGGTTGACAGACCTCTGTCCAAATAGCATGGCCCATTTTATTTACGGTATTGCAATAATTATAAATTTCAATTAGAATATAAGTTTTTTATTAGAGCATCT